>NC_045434.1:201858704-201896511 GCF_002776525.5 Piliocolobus tephrosceles | reverse complement strand
CCCAGGCTTTTTTTTTTTTTTTTTTTTTTTTTTGAGTCAGAGTCTCGCTCTGTCGCCCAGGCTGGAGTGCAGTGGCCGGATCTCAGCTCACTGCAAACTCCGCCTCCCGGGTTTACGCCATTCTCCTGCCTCAGCCTCCCGAGTAGCTGGGACTACAGGCGCCCGCCACCTCGTCCGGCTAGTTTTTTGTATTTTTTAGTAGAGATGGGGTTTCACTGTGTTAGCCAGGATGGTCTCGATCTCCTGACCTCGTGATCCACCCCTCTCGGCCTCCCAAAGTGCTGGGATTACAGGCTTGAGCCACCGTGCCCGGCCCTTTTTTTTTTTTTTTTTTTTTAATCTGGTAGAGTAACACTTCTAATGTTGTCAACTGTTAAGATATTTAATATCTGAGAAGACACAGAGTTCAATATTAAATATCTTAACAGCTAACAACATTGAAAGAGTTACTCTACCAGGCTCTTACAAAGAAACATAAGATTTGGGTTTGAAAACAAAACAAAACAAAACACCCACACAAAATACAAAAGTAGGCCAAGAATGGTAACCGGTGCCTGTAATCCCAGCTACTTGGGAGGCTGTGGCAGGAGAATCGCTTGAACCAGGGAAGTAGAGGTTGCAGTGAGCTGAGATTGTGCTACTGCACTCTAGCCTGGACAACAAGAGCAAGACTTCATCTCAAAAAAAAAAATAAAATAAAAGGCCGGCCACAGTGGCTCACACATGCAATCCTAGCACTCTGGGAGGCCGAGATGGGTGGATCACTTGAGTTCAAAAGTTCGAGACCAGCCTCACCGACATGATGAAACCTTGACTCTACTAAAAATACAAAAATTAGCTGGGTATGGTGGCGGACGCCTGTAGTCCCAGCTACGTGGGAAGCGGAGGCAGGAGAATTGCTTGAACCCGGAAGGCGGAGGCAGGAGAATCCCTTGAATCTGGGAGGCAGAGGCTGCAGTGAGCCGAGACGGTGCCACTGCACTCCAGCCTGGATGACAAGAGCAAACCTGTCTCCAAACAAACAAACAAAAAAACTATACATGGAGATATGAAGAGAAACACATAATGGGGCAAAAAAAATAAGACCAACAAAAAAGGTTTATTCTTAGCTAAAAGTAATCCTTCCTCAGTATTTAATCTATCTCCTTTCCCATGAAAAGGCAGCTAAAGGAAATAACACATCATGTTTTAAAGGCCAGGCCAATGGCTCATACCTGATGTCCACTCTAAGCTTAGGATAATACTGAGACACATATTTCCTGATGAGACTGTAGGAAGCTTCTTTAGGTTCACAAAGGCGAGTAAAGGCCAGTGGGAGGACATCCTCCAATTTTACTTGTGGTTCTGGATCCACTGCAGAACTCCTATTCTGAAAAGTAATTATCAAAAATTATGATCATTATAGAATGTAAATGCTTCTACATACAACTCAAGGGTTTTCCTCAGTTGATGATCAAATTTGTCAATTTTGTGGCAACTTCTTTGATATAAAATTTTCCACTGAGAGCATTAAAAATACATATAAAAGTTGGGTGTGGTGGCTCACACCTGTAATCCCAGCACTTTGGGAGGCCAAGGTGGACAGATCACTTGAGGTCAGGAGTTCAGACCAGCCTGGCCAACATGGTGTAACCCCCCTCTACTAAAAATATAAAAATTAGCCAGGCATGGTAGCCTGTAATCCCAGCTACTCGGGAGGCTGAGGCACAAGGATTGCTTGAATCCAGGAGGTGGAGATTGCAGTGATGCAAGACAGAGCCACCACACTCCAGCCTGGGTGACAAGTGAGACTCCATCTCAAAAACAAACAAAAAAAAAAAACAACAAAACAAGAAAAGCAGCCAGGCGTGGTGGCTCATGCCTGTAATCCCAGCACTTTGGGGTGCTGAGCTGGGCTGATTACCTGAGGTCACAAGTTCGAGACCGGCCTGACCAACGTGGTAAAACTCTGTCTCTAATAAAAATACACAATTAGCCAGGACTGGTGGCATGCACCTGCAATCTCATTTACTCGGGAGGCTGAGGCAGGAGAACCACTTGAACCCGGGAGGCAGAGGTTGCAGAGAGCCGAGATTGCACCATCGCACTCCAGCCTGAGCAACAAGAGCAAAACTCCGTCTTAAAAAACAAAAAAAACACATAAAAGTAAAAAGGAGTGTAGACTTTAAAGGTCCTAATTTATGAAGTGCAGCACCAGAAAGTAATGCATAAAGTTCATTTTGAAAGTGTTTGAAAACTCTATGAAAAAAGGATAAAAAGCTTCAGAGTCGTAAAAAAAAAAAAAAAAAAAAGTTTAGAAAAACATTATTTCAATTTCTGATATAAACGAGTACAAGACATTTCACTTTATTATTGCAGAAATACTTTACACAAATGAAATTATACGTGTTGGGGAGAAGAACATTAGTATTTACAAAAACTGGAAGAAAAATTAGATCTGGGTAGTTTTTGGGTATAGTATTCAGTAAAAATGTACTTTTAGGCTGGGCACAGTGGCTCATGTCTATAATCCCAGCATGCTGGGAGGCCGAGGCAGGCAGATCACCTGAGGTCAGGAGTTGGAGGCCAGCCTGGCCAACGTAGTGAAACTCCGTCTTTACTAAAAATACAAACATTAGCTGGGCATGGTGGCACATGCCTGTAGTAGTCCCAGCTACTGGGGAGGCTGAGGCAGGAGAATCGCTTAAATCCTGGAGGCGGAGGTTGCAGCAAGCCAAGATCGTGCCACTGCACTCCAGCCCGGGCAATAGAGCAAGACTCTATCTTAAAAAAAACAAAAACAAAAAAACTCTTATATCTTCTCTAGTTTAAAAGATACTTCACAAAAAGCAGTATAATTCAGCCGGGCGCGATGGCTCACCCTGTAATCCCAGCACTTTGGGAGGCTGAGGTGGGCAGATCACTTGAGGTCAGGAGTTCAAGACCAGCCTGGCCAACATGGTGAAACTCCATCTCTACTAAAAAAAACAAAAAAATTAGCCGGGCATTGTGGCGAGTGCCTGTAATCCCAGCTACTCAGGAGGCTGAGGCAGGAGAATTGCTTGAACCCAGGAGGTGGAGGTTGCAGCTAGCTGAGATCACGCCACTGCACTCTAGCATGGGCAACAGAGCAAGACTCTATCTCAAAACAAAAAGCAGTATAATTCATATAGCTGCCCATAATTTAATGTAAGGCACTTAAGAGCATAGGCTTAACCAGGTTGGACTGCTTGGATCTGCATCCTGGCTATTCTACTCACTAGATGAACAAATTATTTATAACTTCCCTAGACTTTAGCAGAAAGGCTGAACTTTGCATACTGCCAGGCACACAGCAAACACTCAATGGATATTGCTATTTTTGGTAGCAGTAACAGCTCCACAGCACTCAAACTGTGGTATACATTGTCTTACCTTTCTGTTTCTGGATTTCTGAGGTGTTTTTCTTGATTTCTGAACCACAACAAAACTTCCAGAAGCACCTTTTCCTTTAACCTAAAGTAAATTAATTTTTGTTATTCTAGTATTCATAACTTTACATTAGGTGAAGGAAATTACAGAGCATGGTAATGCAAGAGCTAATGTAAAGTGGTGTTTACTTCTTCGGAAAAAAAAAACAACAGTCAATGAAAAGTCAAAAGACTTCAGATGAAAGGTCCTTTATGTACCATCTAGCTGATGTTGAGTAATACTGTACAACCCAGTTAACCCTCTGAGCTTTTGTTTTCTCATCTACAAAATTTTGAGAAGAATGCTACTGTGATACTAGGTTAAACAGTCTATTAAAAACTTTCAAAACGAAATAAAAAATCAAAACAAAAATGTCCTAAAGAAGGAAGGGACATAATCTCTTACGGAAAATAAGAAAAGCCCTCACTATCTTAAAAGCTCCTTGGAAAAAGTTTAGACCCTAATTAATATCAGGCCACATAACTTCCCATAGTTTACCAACGATACATTATTCCTTATGGGAAGGGTTATCTAACAATTTTTTGGCTGGGCACAGTGGCTCATGACTGTAATCACAGTACTTTGGGAGGCCAAGGTGGGTGGATCACGAGGTCAGGAGAACGAGGCCATCCTGGCTAACACAGTGAAATCCCATCTCTACTAAAAATACAAAAAATTAGCCGGATGTGGTGGCGGGCACCTGTAGTCCCAGCTACACAGGAGGCTGAGGCAGGAGAATAGTGTGAACCTGGGACGCAGAGCTTGCAGTGAGCCGAGATCACGCCACTGCACTACAGCCTGGGCGACAGAGTGAGACTCCATCTCAAAAAACAAACAAACAATTTTTTAGCCACTGCACACAATGCTAAGTTTTACCACATATTTCCAGGTCACAAAGCACTTTCATAAAATTTTAAAGTTGATTCACAATAGGCCAGGCACGGTGGTTCATTCCTATAATCCCAGCACTTTGGGAGGCCGAGGTGGACAGATCACTTGAGGTCAAGTGTTTGAGACCAGCCTGGCCAACTTGGTGAAATCCTGTCTCCACTAAAAATACAAAAATTAGTTGGGTGTGGTGGCCGGTGCCTATAAACCCAGCTACTCAGGAGGCTAAGGCAGGAGAATTGCTTGAACATGGGAAGCAGAGGGTGCAGTGAGCTGAGATTGTGCCACTGTGTAACACAGCGAGACTCCATCTCAAAAAAAAAGTTGATTCACAATAACTAAAGTCTTCCACAGCTTAGTTTTACCTACACTGCTATCAATGAGCGATCAAGCTGGAATGCTTTTAGCCTACTAAGAGTTGTTTAGGCGTCAACCAAGGGTGGTCAGACTATGTAGGCTACAGCAGGTCATAAACTAAAACATGAAGCCATCGCATAAGCTTTGCTGACATATACTATGTTACACAACAGGTCCTTGGCTCTAATAATCATATTAACTAGGTTAAAACCTTTTAGTCAATGATCATTCTGTTTTATTTTAGAGACAGGGTCTCTTTGTCACCCATGCTGGAGTGCAGTGGCACAATCATAGCTCACTGCAGCCTCAATTCAAGCAATCCTCCTGCCTCAGCCTCCTGAGTTGGGAGTACAGGCATGCACCCCTATATTTGGCTAATTTTTAAATTTTTTGTAAAGGCTGGGCATAGTGGCTCACGTCTGTAATCCCAGCACTTTGGGAGACTGAGGTGGGTGAATCACTTGGGCCTAGGAGCTTGAGACCAGCCTGGGCAACATGGCAAAACCTTGTCTCTACAAAGAATACAAAAATTATCTGGGTGTGGTGGTGCATACCTATAGTCCCAGGTACTCAGAAGGCTGAGGTGGGAGGACTGCTGGAGTCCAGCAGGTAGAGAGTGCAGTAAGCCAAGACTGCACCTCTGCACTCCAGCCTGGGCCAGAGTGAGATTCTGTCTCAAAAAGTAAAATAAAATAGAATAAAGAAATAATTTTTTTGTAGAGACAGGGTCTCACCTTGCTATGTTGCCCAGGATGGTCTCAAACTCCTGGCCTGAAGCAACCCTCCCACCTTGGCTTATAGGCATGAGCCACTGTGCCTGGCCATCAGTGATAATTTTAAAGGCCAGTTAAACATCAGTTTTACATTTTGAGAAAGCTAGACTCTCAGCTCCACACAGCAGCAATCTGTTTTATTCAGTAACAGACCTTCAGGCAATTGGCACATAGAAGACAAGACATATCTGTGAAATTAAGTACTAGTTCAAAGTCCCTAAGCAGAGTTTAAATGCCTGAGTGGCACAGAATTCTATTCTGATCAAACAGGCAGTGGGTATAGAAAAAGCATAACCAGACTCTAAGAATGTGGTGAACCAAACTTTTAAAATTAAGACGTTAGTAGTTATTTCATCACTCTGGACCTCTGAAGAGGGTAACATATTATAAAGTTTATTCTAGCTTTAGATTTCTATGGTTCTAAGCCTCCATGCACTATGCAAGGTAAAGTAGACTTATGTCTGAAATCAACACTGGTTCTAGTGCTAGTCACATTTCACTCAGGCTTCTCTGATACTCCTAATAGGCTTTAATAGTTTAGATACTAATCAGTTAAAGTGAGCATATTTATGAAGCTAAAAATTAATACTAACAAGTCTATCATGTAAGTTAGGCTTGAATGGAAACAAACCTAAGACAAGGGCGATTATCATTTTTGTTATTCCTTTTTTTTTCAGACAGGGTCTCACTTTCACCGAGGCTGGAGTGGTGAGATCATAGCTCACGATAGCCTCAACCTCCCAGGCTCAAGTGGTCCTCCTGCCTCTGCCTTCAGAGTAACTGGGACTAGTGGCACATGCCACCAAATTCTGCTAATTTTGTATTTTTTCTAGAGAAGGGGTCTTGCTATGTTGCCCAGACTAGTCTCGAAGTCCTGGGCTCAAGTGATCCTCCCAACTCAGCCTCCCAAAGTGCTGGGACTACAGGTGTAGGCCACCATGCCTAGTCTCATTTTTGCTGTTTCAGTAGTAGGATTCCTTACCTTTTTCATGTTCAGTGCTACATGATTTCAAGCAAAAGCATCCCCCAAAGAAAAATCCAATTAAGAACAAAGCAAACTAGAAAAAAGTTTAAATGGCACCAATGTTTTCGAAACCTAGCCTCAGATAATTCAACAAGGTTAAACTTAAGGAATTTCATCATTATGCAACTTATTTTTTAACAAAAAAGACACAAAAAGCCTAAATGTTACTAACTGCAGACTTAAAGCTAATACACAGTGAAATGATCTTACTACTAACAATTGTGTAATACCTGTTTGATGACGCCTCTATTTAATTCTCTTTTCAGTGCTTGTTTAAGGAGATAACCCCTTCTCTCCAGCTCCAGAGAAGGATACTTATGGATGATGTATTTTCGAATAGCAACCACTGATGCACCACTCTTCTGGAAGCATGCCTAGAAAAGATTTATCAAACCATATATATTAAACCAGTTGTTTTTTTTATTAGATACAGAGCCTGACATATATTTTCAAAATAAATTATTTTGGAAGTGAACTTGATAATGGATGACAAAAATGGTAGGGAAGAATGAGCTTCAGAAGACTTCAGTTCATAATGGCTGCAGAGAAATAACAGAATTACTAAATATTTCTACTACAATTTTAAATTGTTCAAAACAGCCTAAAAGACCATACTGAACATGAACAACATTTTATGTATAATGAAGAACCTCTTTCCATTTTAATTCCATTCTATATTTAGAAGATGGATCTTTCGCATCAAAATGAGAAAAGCAGAACAAACCTATCACTTGCAGGATCACAGATCTGGCCCATTTTAAGGCATGAGCTTAAGGAATGAGCATGCCAGGACATTTTCCTGAAGGCTCTGTATGAATGTCAGCAGAGAGAAGAATCAAAGATAATCTAAACAAATGGCATAAAACTGGGTTTACATATGGCAAAGTCTTGAAGGAGAATTTTGGATAATAGTGAAGGTGTTCTATTTGAATTTAATGTGCCCTCTTCTATTTCCATCCTATTTTACTTATACTACATTTGACTAATGCACCTGGAAGAATGAAGTAGTTCACTGTGTCACAAAGGCAGCAAATACTTAATTTTTTCAAATGCTTAAAGTTTTGTTTTCCAACTGGTCACTGACTTGAAATCAAATGCTTTAAATTTTGAAGCACACAGGAGTAGCATCTGTCATTTATCTAATGGGCCAGTCCATCAATTTTGTACTGCCATAGTGTCTATTAAATGAATGTAGCACTTATTCATTCTCACTGAATAAGAACTTCATTGAATGTTTTTATACATTTTGACAACAAAGAAAAATAACTCACAAGTAGATGGTCCAGAAAAGATTGTACAACACGAAACAAGCTGTATTAATATGAGTCATGTAATTCAAGTCTATGTCTCTGAACTATTAATGACCTACTGAGGTTTACTACTCCTGATCTTACAAGAAAACACAAAGCAAATAAAATCAAGCAGAAAAGAACACTAATGCTGAAACAAATAATCTTTTGCTCCACCAATCTGACAATGAGATGGCAGTAGATACCATGATTCCTGTGTGATACAGAAAATGGTATCCATGGTCTGCAATAATTTGTCATATTGCATGGAATACACATTATCTATATAAAATCAATCAGCTGCATAAATATGCACAATTATAAGCAAACCATTCTTTAAGCCAAATTGATATCGTTTTAATTTTTTATTTCACTATTTTCAAGTTTTAGTCCTTTTTCCATCCTCACTATCATGCTGCTCCTTCAAACCCAGGCTGAGTGGTCATCAAGTGAAATCCTTGAAGAAAGGCTATACGAAGAACAGCGATTTCACTACAGTGAGGTGATCTAGACCAATAAAGTTTTCTTAATGAGGTGAGAGCATAAGAAGTCTTGAAGGAGTAAAGGGACAAGTCTGAAGGCAAACCCGTTTTCCAGTTTATATATGAGTGCTATCTTCTCGCATTCTAAGAATGACAACCAGGCTGCTCCTTTTTATACACATCCCCCCTTTTCTGGTTAAAATCATCTGTATCCCTGTCTCCCCAATCCTGCCTCAGATCCTAACAACAGGGTCCCTGAAAGATGGGTCTGTTCGAACTCCTCTTATCATCTGATCATATTAACTAAACAAGGCAAAATTAAATGAAAAGACTTATACAATAAAGGCAATGTCAGATTAGAAGATAACCTTTAAAAAAATAGAAAAACCACATCTAACGAAAGTCAATGGATTATAGCAAATCATGAATCTATGTAAAGACGGTAATTTTTGTAAGCATTCTGGAATGTCTAGGTGATAAAGCAGTGTTTACAACAGGGTTCAAGTGTGAAAGATATCCACTACCAAGATCAGACACTCAGCTTTACAAATGAACCTAGAGATATTTTTTAAACAAAAATTCTCAATATTTTTCAGTTACTGAGTCACAATTAGATGAATGCGGGCAAGGACTTTGCTAGCCTTAGTGAATTTTATGCCACTAGCAGAGGCACCCAACAGAGGGAAGGAAGTCTTTAAATGTTTGTTCAATGAATTAACATTTTCAGCCTTCAAATAAAAACTGTACTTAATCGATTAACTGAATTTAAAAATTCTAAAGTTAAAAACATTTGCTATAGCAAATGTATATTTAAAAAAAAAATTAAGTGTTCACCAAATGTAATTATATTAGAAAAACATGAACTCATAATGACTTTCCTCTCTTTAAAACTCTTTTAGGAAGCAGAGCAATAGTTATGTCTAGACAGAAATATGCCATTTTCAAATAAGAAAAAAATGAACATAATAAATCTAGGATGAATTGCTTGAAATAAAAACTTGCCTTAATGGCCTCAGTTAAGATTGCATCCATCTTGGGACGTGGGGAAGAAGCCATCGGAGTTTGTTTCTGGGCCCTGGCTAGCTGGCTGGCAGAAAGGGTAGCCCAGGAAGGAATTGTTTTTTTCACTTTCTTCTCCTTTTCTTTAGACTGATCTTTCTCACTTTAAAACAAAGAATTGTTATTATAGAAAATAAACTCTCTAGAAAGACGTATAAAGTCAGAAGGAGGAAAAGACCAGGGAGGGATAAAAATTAATGCTTTAATTTATTCACAGGCTAAGGTGATATGTACCATAAGCAAAATTTTACAAACAAGTCTTTCTTTAAAAACTGGGTACCATAAATGAATTAAAAAGGTATTTTTCTCTTAGGTGCAGAAGAGAGGAGTCACATAAATTAGCACTGGCTCAGTACGTAAGAGAAAAGAGAATTTTAAAATGCATATTAGTTAGCAACTACAACAGATGCAATATGGTATAGTGGAAAAAAACTCAAGCTCTTAAGTCAGAAAACCTTTGTCTGCATTTTCACTCAAACATTTACTAGCTAGCTATACGATCTCAGTATATGATGTGAGTCTTTCTCCTCAGCTATGAAACAGTAATATAAAACCAACTACTTCCCAAGGTGTTGCGAGAATTGTAAGAGTATGTTTATCAAAGCAATTTTGTAAGATTTAAAGAATTGGCCGGGCGCGGTGGCTCAAGCCTGTAATCCCAGCACTTTGGGAGGCCGAGACGGGTGGATCACGAGGTCAGGAGATCGAGACCATCCTGGCTAACACGGTGAAACCCCATCTCTACTAAAAATACAAAAACTAGCCGGGCGAGGTGGCGGGCACCTGTAGTCCCAGCTACTCGGGAGGCTGAGGCAGGAGAATGGCGTAAACCCGGGAGGCGGAGCTTGCAGTGAGCTGAGATCCGGCCACTGCACTCCAGTCCGGGCGACAGAGCGAGACTCCGCCTCAAAAAAAAAAAAAAAAAAAAAAGATTTAAAGAATTATATAAATTTTATTCTGAGTATGTAATAGTGCTCTGTGCACCTAACAGATGCATTAGAATATTTAACAACAGAGGATAGGCTGGGTGCAGTGGCTCATGCCTGTAATCCCAGCAATTTGGGAGGCTAAGGTTGGAGGACTGCTTGAGGTCAGGAATTCAAGCCCAACCTAGCCAACATAGTGAGATACCATCTCTATTAAACACACACACACACACACACACACACACACACACACACACGATAGTCGCTATAAATTCCTCAGACCTTAGCTATACTTATGAAACTCAGACAAAGAATACCCTGAATATTACAGCTAGAAGGTAGAGTTATTACTAAGTTATTCTTTTATGGTCATGTGCTGCATAACAATATTTTGGTCAACAGACCACATATATGATGGTCGTCCCATAAGATTATAATGGAACTGAAAACCTCCTATTACCTGGTTAACATGGTAGCAGTGGTAATATCACAGCACAACAAGTTACTCACTTGTTTGTGGAGACACCGGTGTAAACAAACCTACTGTGCTGCCAGTCATATAAAAATACAGCACACTGGCTCATGCCTGTAATCCCAGCACTTTGGGAGGCCAAGGTGGGCAGATCACAAGGTCAAGAGATCGAGACCATTCTGGCCAACATGGTGAAATCTCTGTCTCTCCCAAAAATACTAAAATTAGCTGGGTATGGTGGTGCATGCCTATGGTCCCAGCCACTCGGGAGGTTGAGGCAGGAGAATCGTGTGAACCTGGGAGGTGAAGGTTGCAATGAGCCGAGATTGCGCCACTGGCACTCTAGCCTGACTCTGTCTCCTCCCCGCCCCCCCCAAAAAAAAGCACATTACAATTATACATAATAGTTGATAATAAACAGCTATGTTACTAGTTTATGTGTTTAGTATACTATACTTTTTATCATTAGAGTATATATGCTTTCTACCTTAAAAAAAAAAGTTAACTGACCGGGCGTGGTGGCTCAAGCCTGTAATCCCAGCACTTTGGGAGGCCGAGACGGGCGGATCACGAGGTCAGGAGATCGAGACCATCCTGGCTAACACGGTGAAACCCCGTCTCTACTAAAAAATACAAAAAACTAGCCGGGCGAGGTGGCGGGCGCCTGTAGTCCCAGCTACTCGGGAGGCTGAGGCAGGAGAATGGCGTAAACCCGGGAGGCGGAGCTTGCAGTGAGCTGAGATCCGGCCACTGCACTTCAGCCTGCGCCACAGAGCGAGACTCTGTCTCAAAAAAAAAAAAAAAAAAAGTTAACTGTAAAACAGCCTCAAGCAGGTCCTTCAGGAGGTATTCCAAAAGACAGTATTGTTATTATAGAAAATGACAGCTCCACGTGTGTTGCTGCCCCTGAAAGCCTTTCAGTGGAATATCTGGAGGTGGAAGACAGTGATATTGATGACCCTGACCCTGTGCAGGCCTAGGTTAAGGTGTGTGTGTGTCTTAGTTTTGTTTTTTTTTTTATAGATATGAGGTCTCCCAATGTTGCCCAATCTAGACTCAAATTTCAGGACTCAAGCAATCCCCCCACCTCAGCTTCCTAAGTAGCTAAGGTAGCTAAGGCTACAGGCGTACACCACTGCGTCTGGCTTTTGTCTTTGTTTTTAGTAAAGTTTTGAAAAATAAAAACTTTTAAAAATAGAAAAAAGCTTATAAATTTAGTGTAGCCTAAGCATACAGTGTTTACAGAGTCTACAGTTGCACACAGTAATGTCCTAGGCCTTTGCATTCACTTACACTCACTCACCCAAACAACTTCCAATCTTTTAAGGTCAATTCATGGCAGGTGTCCTACAAAGGTATACCATTTTTTTATCTTTTATATCATATTTTTACTGTACCTTTTCTATGTTTAAATACTTACCACTGTGTTATAACTGCCTACAGTATTTAGTACAGTAGCATGCTGTACAGGTTTGCAGCCTAGGAGCAACAGACTATCCCATAAAGCCTAGTTATGTAGTAGGCTGTACCATGTAGGTTTGTGTAAGTACGCTTTATGATGTTGGCATGATGATGAAATCGCCTAAAGATGCATGTCTCAGAATGCATACTCATTGTTAAGCAATGCATGACTCTATTTAAAAGTAATTTCTAACTGACCAATTATGAAAAGAGTAGAATGAATACTACCAGCTCTCCTGCAAAAAAAAAAAAAAATTAAAAATTAAAAAGTAACTGCCATCACCTTACATAGATACATATCAACAGCAAATTTTACTTTCAGATTCTCAAAGTCAATTCTCCAACTGAATACTTCTTCAAACATATATAGACTTTTAGGTCACACTACCAATGGCTTGATACAGACTAATGCCTTCTAACAAAAGCACACAAAAGCAACCCACTCCTGGCACAGAGGTAGGAATAAAATAGTGAAGTGTCTAAGTGTCTTCTAGGTCAGATTTTTATAATTATGTTTCATTTCTTATTGAAGTCTTGCCAATGCTTAAAATATCAGATACTCCCACAATAAATTACAAGCTCAAAAACATATTCCGAAGTCAATGACAAAGACTTTTGGATCATTCAAACCATTGTGTTCTGCTAACTACAACATACTCTAACAGGTCATACAACTATATAATAAACCTATTTCAAATGGTAATTTTAAAAATTAAATCCAAATAGCAAATACCTAGCATAAGCCAATGTTATAACACTTTAAAACAATCTGATCTAACGTCCTTTTACACATTCTTCAAATACAAATAGCAAGAAGACATAACTCCTTACTCCTTTTTGGTTTCCTCAGAAGACTTATTTTCTTCTTTCTCTTCATTCTCAGGTTCCCCCTTTGGCTGCTCTGCCTCACTCGAAGTAGCAGGTGGAGTTTCATTCTCTTGTTCTTCTACAGTGGAGACAGATTCCTCTGAACTTATGTCTGGTTCTAAAAAATCAGGTGAGCAGAATTGCGTAAGCAGATGTATTCCAATCTGAGTCAATAAAAGGGTAAAAGTTTATCTTATTAAACGGACCAGCTGAAGTCTCGAATTAACAAATGAATTCTAGGCCGGGCACGGTGGCTCAAGCCTGTAATCCCAGCACTTTGGGAGGCCGAGGCGGGCGGATCGCGAGGCCAGGAGATCGAGACCATCCTGGCTAACACGGTGAAACCCCGTCTCTACTAAAAAAATACAAAAAACTAGCCGGGCGAGGTGGCGGGCGCCTGTAGTCCCAGCTACTCGGGAGGCTGAGGCAGGAGAATGGCGTGAACCCGGGAGGCGGAGCTTGCAGTGAGCTGAGATCCGGCCACTGCACTCCAGCCCGGGCGACAGAGTGAGACTCCGTCTCAAAAAAAAAAAACAAATGAATTCTAGAATGAAAACAAATGACCACTAATGTAGTTTTCCTACATTCTTTATGTCACTCAAGTTGCCTGGTCAGGTGGTTATCTATTATTAGAAAAATAGATAGACCAGGAAATTACATAGAAAGGAAAACTCATTTCATCCCAAATCATTTAATTATTCTACTTTGCAATATTCATCAAACTTATAATTAAGAAATTAGCCATTTTATAATTCAACAGTCAAACCTCAGAGAGTAAGTAATAAAAAACTCAAGTATTCTTCAAGAGGATGACTGAAGCAACAGTAGAAATATGAGAGAGGAACATAGAGGTCTGCTGTTATTTGTGCCTTTCCTTCACAGCATGTCTCTGAGCAGCTACTATAAAACACAGAACCCCAGGCACTGGTTATGCAGGGACTTCAGAGAACTCCAAAAACAACAAAAAACAAACAAACAAAAAATGACACACACACACACACGAAAAAGGATTCCAGGGAGGCCAAGGCGGGCGGATCACAAGGTTAGGAGATTGAGACCACGGTGAAACCCCAACTCTACTAAAACTACAAAAAATTAGCTGGGCGCTGTGGCGGGTGCCTGTAGTCCCAGCTACTCAGGAGGCTGAGGCAAGAGAATGGCATGAACCCGGGAGGCGGAGCTTTGCACTCCAGCCTGGGCGACAGAGCAAGACTCCGTCTCAAAAAAAAAAAAAAAAGAAGAGGACTCCAGTGGCAAGCATATACTTCAAACCAAAGTATATGCTTGAAGAATTTGATCATTTAAATTATGTGAACTACTTATTGCAATAATGACAAGGACTTCTTTTTGGCCTTCACATAAAGAGAATTTTAAAATGCCACTTCTTTCTTAAAACCAAATCGCACAAGTACAATTCTAACACTTATACTAAGCGAGTGATTTCCATCTTCCTTTGGCCTTCTCTGCTTCTAAAATTGTTTTCCATATGCTTAGGATCACAAAGTATTATGGACAGAACTTCATTATAACAATGGTATCTGGGGATAAAGATAGTAACTGCATTTAGGTTTTTCAAAATAAAATGTATTTTTCATCATGATATATCTTTTACTGCCCCTCACGCCAACAACTTGACCTAAATGGCTGCATGGGCAAGAATTTACTATTAGTCATGTTTATTTATGCTTTGTCTTATTCTAAAAAAGATGAAAAGCTAAGAATCATTCACGGGTTTTACTCTAATAAGTCTTATAAATTTAATTTTACATTATTTTCTCTTCTCAAGAGTAACTGCTCAAGAGTTATGGCTTAATAAAGTTCAGTCACTCAACCGATATTGAATATGTAGTTTGTGTAAGACTGTTTCCAACTCACTGAACTGTCCGTTTCTGGGTAAAATGTAGAGTTTATAAAATTTAAAATGAGTGAAGTCTAATTTCTATGTACAAAATACTATGTACAAAATGGGATAGAGAGAAGATTAAACATACAACTTGTGAAGTGACACTGTGTCTTCATAAACTCTTGGTTGACTTTTCTAATACTTTACATCTGAACCCTCTGGCACGTATTCTGAAAACTGATGTTATTAGTGATTTAGTGGCTTCAGCTGGCTGTTAAACATGGATTAAGATGGACCACCAAGTGGCTTATCCCAGTGCTGGACAAGATAACCTATCTTCACCTTACCAGCACTCATTTACTTTTTCAAATATTCGGATTCTCATGTTTCTTAACTGCCTTAGGCTAGGGTGCGCAAATTGCTTATAGCATTCATCAAAAAATCCAGGCTTAGCCAGAAAAAAAGAGTATATTGACTCATTATTGATGTCTGTCCTGATGCACCACGGGATACAGGAAACAAGGATGCACGTATTTTCTATTCTTTTTTTTTTTTTGGAGACAGTTTCCCCTGTTGCCCAGGCTGGCATACAATGGCGTGATCTCAGCTCACTGCAATCTCTGCCTCCTGGGCTCAAGCAATTCTTGTGCCTCAGCCTCCTGAGTAGTAGAGGTTACAGGCATGCACCACCATGCCCAGATAATGTTTGTAATTTTAGTAGAGACGGGGTTTCACCATGATGGCCAGGCTGGTCTCGAACTCCTGACCTCAGGCGATCTACCCACCTTGGCCTCCCCAAAGTGCTGGGATTACAGGCGTGATGTGCCCGGCCCTCTATTCCTAATACATGCTAGTCAGCAAATAATTGATTCTAACAGCCACAACAGAGGCAGCACAGTGTGCTCATCCCTGAAAAACTTGAGATAAAAGGCAAGAGAGAAAAGAAAAAAGGGAAAAGGAAAAAAAACCAAAAAGATCATGAGAAGAAAAATAAAGACGGGAAAAGGAGAAGAGATGGTTACAGATGCCATAAAGGAGCACTAGTACTCCATATTGATGCGTCTATGTTTCTTTCCATTTGTTATGCTCCCACCACTGACTGGCCAATCTTTTCTCTAGAGATACCTGTTACAGATCAACAGATCACCATTTGCTTCTCTTAAGGCCTCAGATGATTTCTGGATGAACTTTCCACATCTACCCTAAAGGCTCACGTTTTTCATTCTCCTACACTGCATTCATCCCCATGACACTTTATGTCCAGAATGCTACTCTTTGGCCATTCCTGTCATCCCCAACCATTTTTCTGTTTTTAATTCCAACATATCATTTTCACCTTCCAAAAATCTTTACAGAGAAGATGAAATCTTACTTTGTCCTCATGGTCTGACAATGACTTACCAATAGCTACTGATTCTCTCTCTAAATGTTTCCCCAAAACACTTAGCCACGAAAAAAGAATTATTAAGTTCAAAGGAATTTATGGGACACTCCAAATTGCAGTATAACTTTTGATGTTTTAGGTTGTGTCACCATTTTACTTTACCTGGCTTTTCTTCCTCCCCTTCAGCAAGCTTGCTTTTGGGAGGAGTTTCCCGGGTAGAATTCACAGTTCGACGAATCGGCATGGTGCTATCTTCTACCTTCTAAGAAAAGAGATGGCCATAATCAAACAAGCATTTAAAAATTGTGTTATCTCTTTTTCAAAGGGGGCATAACTGTGTCACAGAAGATGTAAGAATTCTTCAAGTCGACTCCAGGATCTGATGCAAATTACTTTTAACAAGTTTTTTTGAAGTGAAATATGATTTTTAAGACACACTTTTTAAAGTATGTTATTTTAGCTTGAATTTCAAATGGAAACACATAATTATAGTTGATTTGCTATAAATTTAGAAGGTTGGAGCTTTTCTCAGGAATTTGAGGGGAAAGGGAAGATGAAAAGAATGTGATTTTGTTTCAAATTCACAACCTAGACTCCCCAAAGTAAGGGAAGGAGCATGTACCAAGAAGGAGGACCCAGCAGGGCCTGAAGTCAGGGATTGATCCAAGAGTGAGCTTCAAGAATGTGTCAGCCCCTACCTCACCTAACTTGTCCGCGTGGATCAGCTGAGCTCCTACTATAAGTGGGAGTGCCTTAGGATGGACGAGTTCACCTTGAGACGTATCAGTCGCCATTTTAAATAATTTCTAGGCCCGAGTACAGGTTACACTCTGAAGCCTCTGCTGTTAACCACAAGGATTTTTCCTAATGGTTTCAGTGTGGTGAAGAATCAACCTAAAGCACAGAAAAGACCTGGTGTGAAGATTAACAGAAACAAAACTAAACTAAAACTTCTAAATTTAATACACATCCAAAGGGAAAAAATATAACTATAAAATGTATAGTTAAGTGACAGATGATTTGGTTACTCAGAAAGATAAAACTACTAAAATATAGAGTACATAAAGCAGCAACTAAGACGAATGCATAAGCCACAGCAGCTGTTGCACCTTCCGCATGAACAAAGACAAGGGCAAGGCAGCTCGTAAGGAACCTAGCCCCATCCCCTCCTGCCACCATCAGGAACTGAGGAGGACAGAATAGAGAGACTGAGGAGCAGTCAGTCAAATGTTAGTCAAAGATCAGTTTACAAAGAGAAAGCTTTTGTTGTCACTGTTCTCGAAAGGGTAGGAAAACTAACTGTAATTTTAAACTCTATCTCTATTACAAAAGTACTTTTTTTCCTCTATTAAGGGAAAACACAAGGGCAAAAATACTGCTGAATAACCTGACATTCTAATAACTTCCAGACCCATAGAAGCAAATTTAGACCATCACCTAGGAGAATAAACGTATGCTTCTAAGACTGTCATATTTTTAATGTAAGGAAAACTAGTACAGAAGAATATAATTAAATATTCAAAGATCAAAAACCCATGCAGTCACCCAAGTTTACCTGATCACTAACAACCCCTCTTCCCCAAAAATCTCATCTAAGACTCAATGACATTTTATACAAAAATTCCTCTATTAAAAAAAGACCACTTAAGTGTTTAGATCTCTGTGCTAATGAACTATTAACAATGAGTGGGGGAATGACAGTCATTCAACTTCTACGTTAAGCTCTAACCTTGTCTAAGAATTTAAGAGCTTTCAACTAGGCAAGTAACAGTCCCAACCTACAGTAACTAGGATAAATCCAGAAAATTGAAATACATAGGATGCATTCACATTTATAGGGAAAATATCTTTATGAGAACACCAAGAGCAATACCAGACTTGTCAACTGTCAGTCAGCTGCAAGCAAATCTTTCAGTCAGCTGAAAGAATTCAGTGCAGTGTAACACACTCATACGTAGTGAACTAGAATATCCATTAATATTAATTTTTTTTTTCTTTTTTTGAGACGGAGTCTTGCTCTGTTGCCCAGGCTGGAGTGAGGTGGCACGACCTTGGCTCACTGCAACCACTGCCTCCTTGGTTCAAGAGATTCTCCTGCCTCACCTTCCTGAGTAGCTGGGATTACAGGCATGCGCCACCATGCCCAGCTAATTTTGTGTTTTTAGTAGAGATGGGGTTTCACCACGTTGGTCAGGCTGGTCTCAAACTCCCGACCTCAGATGATCTGCCTACCTCAGCCTCCCAAAGTGCTGGGATTGCAAGGGTTAGCCAGCCACCCCCGGCCTATTTTTCTTAATCATAAAAAGTCTTACGCAAATCTGCTGGTATTTTTACATGCAAACATGATACGGAAATAAAACAGTATCACAATCAGATTATCCTTAGTAAAGTTATATTGCTAATGAATTCATCTTTCTTAATCCACGATAACACTAGCTAGGCTGGAAATGCTACAGTGAAGTCAACAACCTTCAGGAGCATCCGTTCATAGGAATCTTTAAAACAATATTTTCCCATTTGGCACAGTAGCTCATGCCTGCAACTCCAGCACTTTAGGAGGCAGAGGTGGGAGGATCCCTTGAGGCTAGAAATTCAAAACTAGCCTGGGCAACATTAGACTTCATCTTTACCAAAAGTAAACAAATTAAAATTTAAAATTACCAAAAGTAAACAAATTAAAATTTAAAAACAGGCCAGGTGTGGTGGCTCACACCTGTAATCCCAGCACTTTGGGAGGCTAAGGTAGGAGGATCACTAGAGCCCAGGAGTTCAAGACCAGCCTGGGCAATACAGACCTTGCCTCTAAAAAATAAATTACAAATGGGAATGGTGGCATGTGCCTACAGTCCCAGCTACTTGGGAAGCTGAGATTGGGAGGATTGCTTGAGCCCAGAAGGTTTAGGATGCAGTGACCTGAGATCGAGCCACTGCATTCCAAGCCTAGCTGACAGAGCAGAGCCTGCCTCAAAAATAATAATTATTATTATTATTAAAAAAAACACATACACACACAAAAGGGCCAGGCATGGTGGCTCACACCTGTAATCCCAGCACTTTGGGAGGCCGAGGCTGATGGATCACAAGGTCAGGAGTTCAAGACCAGCCTGGCCAGTATGGTGAAACCCCATCTCTACTAAAAATACAAAAATTAGCCAGGTGTGGTGGTGTGCGCCTGTAGTCCCAGCTACTCAGGAGGCTGAGGCAGAAGAATCACTTGAACCTGGGAGGCGGAGGTTCAAGTATGTACTCAAGTTCAAGAATGTAATACTTAATACTATATTCATTATGTCTGAAGAACACTTAAAACCCAGTTATTTGGGATAAATATTAAGAGACGTTAGGGCCGGGAACAGCGGCTCATGCCTGTAATCCCAGCACTTTGGTAGGCTGAGACAGGGGTCACCTGAGGTCAGAAGTTCGAAATCAGCCTGGCCAACATGGTGAAACCCCATCTCTACTAAAAATACAAAAGTTAGCCAGTCACAGTGGCGCACGCCTGTAGTCCCAGCTTCTCTGGAGGCTGAGGGAGGAGAATCACTTGAACCTGGAGGAGGTTGCAGTGAGCTGAGATCATGCCACTGTACTCCAGACTGGGTGACAGAGCAACACTCCATCTCAAAAAACAAAAACAAAAACAAAATAGAAATGTTAGCCTCATCTCCGCATTTCCTTAGTAAAAGTAAAAGTTGTAGAACTTTGAAGCTTCAATCTGTAGTACTTTCTTCATAATATTGGGTTAGTCCCAGCTACTACGCGAGGCTGAGGCAGGATAATCACTTGAACTGGGGAGGCGGAAGTTGCAGTGAGCTGAGATTACGCCACTGCACTCCAGCCTGGGTGACAGAGTGAGACTCCGTCTAAAAAAAAAAAAAAAAAAGTTAGCCTCAGCTCTGCATTTCCTTAATAAATGTCAAAGTCATATAACTTCAAAGCTTCAACCTGTAGTACTTGCTTTAGAATAGTTGGGTTAATTGGCTATTTAATAAAATCACTGTTCACTACAGAGCTAAGTATATGCAAGGTTAATTTACACTGCTAACATCACTGTACCTATGTTTTTTGTTTGTTTTGAGACAGGGTCTCACTCTGATGCCCAGGTTGCAGTATCACAGCTCACTGCAGCCTCAACCTCCCAGGCTCAAGCAATTCTCCCAGCTTAGTCTCGCTAGTAGCTGGGACTACAGGCATGCATCGCCATGCCTAGATAATTTTTCTTTTTTGTAAGGACAGGGTTTTGCCATGTTGCCCAGGCTGATCACAAACTCCTGGGCTCAAGCGATCCACCTGCCTCGGCCTCTCAACATGTTGGGGTTACAGGTGTAAGCCACCGCATTTGACCCAGTGTACCTATTAACTAAACTTTTTTACTATTGCACTTCTGAATGATGAGATTTTTAGGCTGCCACACTTGTTCCTGGCAGGACTCTGATCTGATTCACTTGCTGCATACCTGATGCCTAAGAACATACCAGGCACAGAATAGATGCTCAATTAATATTTGTTAAACTAAGGGATGAACAAATGGAACTTATTTGTGTTTTTCTTTTTTTTTTGAGACGGAATCTCACTCTGTTGCCCAGGCTGGAGTGCAGTGGCGCGATCTTGGCTCACTGCAAACCCCGCCTCCCGGTTCACACCATTCTCCTGCCTCAGCCTCCTGAGTAGCTGGGAGCACAGGCGTCCGGGTCCGCCACCACGCCCGGCTAATTTTAGTAGAGACAGGGTTTCACTGTGTTAGCCAGCATGGTCTCGATCTCCTGGCCTCGCGATCCGCCCGCCTCGGCCTCCCAAAGTGCTGGGATTACAGGCTTGAGCCACCGCGTCCGACCTATTCATGTTTTTCATCTTGGTTCTTATGTGTGCCAAAAACAGTCTGAGTTTACCTGTGGTTTACATGGTCCTCTTATGAGCATCAGTTCGTTTAGTGTTTGAACAACTACAAAGATTTGTTTTTTGTCAAGGGAAATATTTAAATTAAATCGGTTGAGACAGGGTCTCAGGCTGGAGTGCAGTGGCATGACCAGGGATCTACCGTAGCCTCGACCTCCTGGGCTCAAGCGATCTCCTCCCACCTCAGCCACCTGAGTAGCTGGGACTACAGGTATGCGCCACGACAACCCGACAACCCGACGGTTTTCCTATTTTCTGTAGAGACAGGGTCTCCCTATGTTGCCCAAGCTGGTCTCTAACTCCTGGACTCAAGAGATCCTCCTCTTTGGCCTCCCAAAGTGTTAGAATTACAGGTGTGAGCCACCATGCCCGGCTTTAAATTATTTGAATGCAAGCAATAAAAAAAAAGGATTGTAGAAATAAAAAGCCCAAATTTCAGTTTTAATTTATTCCCTCTAAATTAAGAAAAAGCGGCAGAAAAACGAGGAGTTTAACAACGTATTTCAGTTTACTGACACCCTTGATAATATGCATTTTAGGGAAAGTACTATAATTTCACATTTTACCATAAAACATATGTAATACATGTTATTAGTGATGCACTGAACACCTCACATTGTTCCCAATCTAAAGTCATTCGTTATACTCAGATTTAACGAGTCATGTCACAAAAAGAATACCTGTAATTTGATTGCTGGCACCATTTGTTTTTCATTTTCAAATTTAAATTATGTAAGCAAGCATATACTCGGTGTCTGTCTCGGGCATAGATGCTAAGCACACTACAGTGTCTCATCTCAACAAAATCACAATCTAACTCGGTAAGGAGTTAAAACTTTCATCTGGATATGGAGAGTTTAGCATACTTTCTCCACTAACTTCCAGCCCTACCATCTTCCAAGTAAGCTTAAAAACAAAGCCAAAACCAACCAACCAACCCAGAAAACTTTAAAATGTTACTTCTATTTTGAAACAAATCACACTAAACTTTTGAGAAGAGCAAAGAAAAATTTAAAAGCTAGTAAGTTTTTTGCCTATGCCAGGTTAAACAAAATTAAAGCATCTTTCAAAAATGACTAGTCACGTCTAATTTCACTCTAAGACAAGACAGTGTGCTCAAAAAGCCCCAGGCGATTTTTAGACGTTATTCCGAATTGGATTCTCACTTTCGATGCAATGCAAAGTCAGGAAGCGCAATAACACAGAGAACGTGCAAGCGGAGGCGGCAGCACAGTTCACCCGGTTCGGTCTCCGTACGGGAGAGAATTCTTTCTCAAACAGGTTAAGTGGCTGTCCCCGATCACAGCTGTCAATTCAGTACCAACCCTCAGATCCGGGGCTCTCACCTCACCACTCCTGCCTCCATCTCTTACAAACGCTCAGATGGGCGACTGTAACTTTCTGACGACCTACCGAGGCACTGCTCTCATTCAAACCCCACCGCCTAAGGTGGCCAGTAACCAGTTCTATGTTTCCCACCGGGGGAGCGAGACTCAAGGCCGCCGTCGCGGAGCAGCAAAGCGACAGCCAACAGCCCCGCCCGCAGAGGGCCGCGGGAAGGACGGCAAGAGCAGCGGAGACAAAGCGGCGAGGCGAGGCAGCTACAGGCCACAGCGGCGAACGCGCACGGCGGGGGAGAGCGCGGGCCGCCAGCGAGGCGGAGAAAGCTCGGACCGCGGACACCGACGGATGAGGCTGGGGCTCGGCGCGGTGACAGTTCGGGGCTCACGCTCGGCAGGGACACCGCGGCGCCTGCCCCGGCGACGGAAGCAGCGGCGGAACGCGAGCCTCAGCGCTCCGCACACTCACCACTGGGAGCTCCGTAATGGCGGCGGCGGGGGCGGAGAACCCGGGGGGCGGGCCCGCCGCAGCCAGTCACCGCCGCCGGCATCTTTCGAACCGGCTCCGAAAACCGCTGAGAGAGTGGGGTGAGGGGAGGGCGCGGGCGGGCGCCGGACCGCGGCGGGCCTCGGAGCATGCGCAGCCCTCAGCCAATCGGGGCAGGCGGAGGACGCCGACGCAGGCGCGCTGGGACGCAGGTTCGCACGGCCAGGGAAGAGCTCCCCCTCCTCCCCCAAGTCCAAACAAAACAAGGGCGGGAGCGCGCGCGCCGGAGGGCCCCTGAGGAGGAGTCCGCCAGAAAGGCAGGGGGCTAGGTCGCAGGGGAGGGGAACGGAGGGGGGCGGAGCGGTCGGGGCAGGCAGACAAAAGGCGCCACCTCCGGGGACCCGGGCGCCCCGCCCCCTCCTCTCCAGGAGCGGCGTCGGCGCCCCGGGCGAGCGGCCTCCGCCACTCGCCTTCGGGGCTCAGCGAGCCCGCGCCCACTCCCCGGCCGCCTGTTCCGTCCTGCGTTACCTCTGCGTTCGGCCGGTCCTGGCGCCCGCGTCCCGCACGGCCTCTCGGCGCCGCTCCCGCCGCCGCTAGTCGCCTCCGCCGCCGCTGTCCTCCAGTCCCAGCCGCCGAGCTCTGCCGCCCCGCCCCCCTGCCCGCGGCCCCGCGCGCGCCCCCGCCGGCCCCGCCCCCCGCGCGTGGGGTACGAGGGGGCGCGCGGGGACGGGCGGACGCTGGCGGAGCGCGGGGCGTCGGCGCGCGTTCCCGGCGCTGCTTGGTGGCACCCATTGGCTTGGCGTGGCGGGGCGGTGTCAGTTTCCTCGGAGGGGCGCTGCTTTTCCCCGCTAACCTTCGCTTTCTGTGCTCTCCAGGGCAGTCCCTGCTCTTAACTGGGTTTCCGCTTCGGCCACCCGTCCGCCTTTAGCGGGGCTCGCCTTTCCCGCTTCTCAGTTTAGGCGCGGCTCAAGAGCAGACAACCTTTTTTTGAAGACCGTAGAAGAATTGGAAAACTAGAGAGCGGAGAATTCACTGCCTGGCATTAGCTCCCGTTCAGTCTCCAGACAGTACAGGGCAGAGTAGTGACTCGGGACTCAGAACTGAAAAGTTGAAACGGCCTTTCCGAGCTCCCTAATCCGCACATGCTGGGAGAGTTCCCCAGAAGAAAACCATGAGATTAGAAGACGAGGGATTCCCTTTGAATTGTCATATTACGTTGCTATCAGCGTACTTAAGCAACGTAATACGAAGGAAAAGTGCAGCTCTTCAAAGCTAGTTTGGAAAGATTGTTTTTAAAGTTGCAGCTGTTGGGGGACAGGGGAGGGACTGGGTGAGAAATGTAGGGAAATACCAGTAGAATTGCCCCAAGCTTACAGTACTCAAACATGTGTGCCAAGGTTTATAAAGACTTACGACACCATTTAAGCACTCACCTGGCCTTGCCATTAGCATGATTTGTCTCACTAGCTTTCCCTGCCACAGCCACCCCACTCTATCAGTTCAAATTTCACAGCCACCATAAAAAATTTTTTACGAGGTGAGTGAATAATCATAATGAATAATCATATCCTGACGGCATTACCAGTCTTTAGTACTCTGGTGTCGTATTCCAGCTGTTCAGAAGGGGTTTTGGTCTTTTATGCCGTTCTTCATTCTGCTCACTCCCTTTGTTGTTAACGTTTCTGTTGTCTCCCTTTTCAAAGACTGTTCCATTTTTATGTATTCGTACATTTAAAACATCCTACCATTCTTCTTTTACCCTAAAATGTATTTAACCCCATCTCATGTAAGAAGCAGACTCAGATGAGAGCAAACTGGGAGATGTTTCCTCCTCCACAGATTTTTGCTAAAAAATAAAAAAAAATAAACTTAGGCCGAGAATGGTGGTTTATGCCTGTAATCCCTGCACTTTGGGAGGTCTAGGTGGGAGGATTGCATGAGGCTTGGGGCCAGGAGTTCGAGGCCAACCAGGGAAACATAATTAGACCCTGTCTCTAAATAAGTAAGTAAGCCAGGAATGGTGGCAAAGGCTTTTAGTCCCAGCTACTTGGGAGGCTGAGGCAGGAGGATCGCTGAAGCCGAGGAGTTTGAGGCAACAGTGAGCTATGATCACCACTGCGCTCCAGCCTGAGAGAGCAAGACCCTGTCTTAAAAAAATCTTGGTGGGGCACGGTGGCTCATGCCTGTAATCCCAGCACTTTGGGGGGGGGTCTAGGTTCCCAAAAGGAGGATCTTTTTAGCCCAGGAGGTTTAAGACCACCCTGGAGCAACATGGAGAAACCCCATTTCTATACATGATAAAAATACTAGGCTGGGAATCTAGCCTGTAATCCCAGCACTTTGGGAGGCCGAGGCAGGCAGATCATGAGGTCAGGAGATCCAGACCATCCTAACACGGTGAAAGCCTGTATCTACTGAAAATACAAAAAATTAGCCGGGCATGATGGCATGAGCCTGTTGTCCCAGCTACTCGCAGGAGGCTGAGGAAGAAGAATCACTTGAACCCAGGAGAAGGAGGTTGCAGTGAGCCAAGATAGCGCCACTGCACTCCAGCCTGGGTGACTGAGCGAGACTCTGTATATATATAAAAAAAAATTAGCTGGGCGTGGTGACACACACCTGTGGTCACCTACATGGGAGGCTGAGATGGGAGGATCACTTAAGCACAGATGGTCGAGGCTGTAGTGAGCCGTGGTGGTGACACTACACTTCAGCGTGGGCAACAAGGTGTTCCAAAAATCAATCAAGCTGGAGTGTTGTGGCTCATGCCTGTAATCCCAGCACTTTGGGAGGCCTAGGTCAGGAGTTCAAGACCAGCCTGGCCAACATGGTGAAACTCTGTCCCTACTAAAAATACAGAAATTAGCCGGGCATGTGGCACATGCCTGCAATCCCAGCCACTTGGGAGGCTGAGGCAGGAGAACCCCTTGAACCCAGGAGGCGGAGGTTGCAGTGAGCCAAGATTGCACCACTGCACTCCAGCCTGTCCAACAGAGCAAGTCCCTGTCTAAAAAAAAAAAAATCAAGGCTGGGCGTAGTGGCTCACACCTGTAATCCCAGCACTTTGGGAGGCAGAGGCAGGTGAATCACCTGAGGTCAGGAGTTCAAGACCATCCTGGCCAATATGATGAAACACTTCTCTACAAAAATACAAAAATTAGCCGGGCATGATGGTGGGGGCCTGTAATCCCAGCTACTCAGGAGGCTGAGGGGGGAGAATCCCCTGAGCCTGGAAGGCGGAGGCTGCGGTGAGCAGAGATCGTGCTGTTGCACTCCAGCCTGGGCGACAGAGCAAGACTCTGTCTCAGAAACAACAACAGCAACAAAAAATCAATCTTACTTTGTTGTTAACGACATGAACACCAAAGAAGGAAAAGTCCTGAAACAAATTTTTTCCACAAGAGAGTGCGCGTGCGCCGCACGCGCACACACACACACAGAGGCAGGCATTGAGGCTACCACTTACTGAAGACTGAAGCTGAATGTTTTCTACTTAGGGATCTGAAACTTTTATTGTACATGTCTATTAGTTAAAGCACTTTACCTTTGCTCAATGTAATATTTAGTATCTGGCCAGTTTTGATTTTTGTATGTACCTGCCTCTGAATCAAAATATTCCATAGGGGTATAGTTTTATAGTTTATTTCACTTGGCTTTCTTTAAGCTATACTAGTCACAGATCATTGAAGTGTGTTATGTAACAGGTGTTGTTTTGTTTTGAGATGGAGTCTCTCTCTGTCATCCAGGCTGGAGTGCACTGGCGGGATCTTGGCTCACTGCAACCTCCACCTCCTGGGTTCAAGTGATTCTTATGCCTCAGCCTTGTAAGTAGCTGGGATTACAGACGTGCACCACCATGACTGGCTAATTTTTGTATTTTTAGTAGCGATGGGATTTCACCATGTTGGCCAAGCTGGCCTTGAACTCCTGACCTCAGGTGATCTGCCTGCCTCAGCCTCCCAAAGTGCTGGGATTACAGGCGTGAGCCACTGCACCCAGCCAACAATTACATGATGTGTTTTTTTTTTTTGTAGACGGAGTCTCGCTCTGTCACCCAGGCTGGAGTGCAGTGGCCGGATCTCAGCTCACTGCAAGCTCCGCCTCCTGGGTTTACGCCATTCTCCTGCCTCAGCCTCCTGAGTAGCTGGGACTACAGGCGCCCGCCACCTCGCCCGGCTAGTTTTTTGTATTTTTTAGTAGAGACAGAGTTTCACCGTGTTAGCCAGGATGGTCTCGATCTCCTGACCTCGTGATCCGCCCGTCTCGGCCTCCCAAAGTGCTGGGATTACAGGCTTGAGCCACCGCGCCCGGCCTTACATGATGATTTTTGTACCATTTACTTAAACGGTAAGACCCACCTTGACAAGTTTAGAAGAGCAGGTCAGTTCTTATGGGGTGTATTATAGAAGGCTGCCATCAAAGACTGAGCTTCCAGGCACTGGGAAGACCCTCTCACTCAGAGACCTCTCACACTCATCAAAGACCCTGAAGTTCTACCACTCAGAGACTCATTCCTTTGGTTTAATCTTCACTTTCTTCTACAGCACCTAAAAAAATTTTTTTAGAGATGGGGTCTTGCTATACTGCCCAGACTGGACTCAAACTCCTGGGCTCAAGCAGTTCTCCTGCCTCAGTCTCCCAAGCAGCTGTGACTATAGGCAAATCACCTCTCCCAGCCATTCTTCTGTAGCACTTTTAAAGTGATAATTGAGAATTCCTACTTTAAACCTCTTTCTGGATGGATCAGAAGATAAGAACCCTGGAGGTCTGACTAGGGTAGGAACTTCTGGGGAGAGAAAGGAGTAAATGAGGGGCTGTCTGTGATGACTTCACAGTTCTGCCCAAGGCTATCCATTCTCAGGGAGTCCTTGCCTAGGGAGTCCCAGAAAGATGAGAAAACACAGTGGTTTGTGAACTAGGAGTGCAAGTGTTAAGAAGTCCTCACAATCTAATTTTCAACACCCATTTTTTCAGAAGCCAAGTCCCTGTTGAAACTTTAGCAGGAGACTAGCTTTGCAGACTTCACAGCCTGTTGTGAAGGTAATAGATTGGTTGCTTTTTGTTTTTGCTTTCTTCCTGTTCCTCAAATTTATTTTATGTATGTATGTATGTATGTATGCATGTATTTTTGAGACAGAGTCTCGCTCTGTCGCCCAGGCTGGAGTGCACTGGTGGGATCTCGGCTTACCGCAACCTCCACCTCCTGGGTTCAAGTAATTCTTATGCCTCAACCTGTAGCTGGGATTACAGGCACACACCACCACGCCTGGCTAAGTTTTGTATTTTTAGTAGAGATGAGGTTTCACCACGTTGGCCAGGCTGGTCTTGAACTCTTCACCTCAGGTGATCCACCTGCCTGGCCTCCTAAAATGTGGGGATTACAGGCATGAGCCACTGTGCTCAGACAAAGCAACTGCAGATTCAGATTCTAGGAATATTCCAGACCAGAGCTATGACATCACAGTCACTGGGCTGAGCATCAAAAGATATATCTACCTATTTTACTTACATTCCACCTTGTGTTAACAAGGAGAGGTTTGAAGAATTATTCCCCCCATGGGGGTTTTCTGGTAAAAATCAGAAAACAAATTCTAGAAGAGCTGTTAACAGTCAAATAATTTTAAAACATTTATTATGGAGACAGGGTCTTGTTCTGTCGCCCAGACAGGAGTGCAGTAGCACAATCACAGCATCGAATTCCTGGGCTCAGGTAATCCTCCTGCCTCAGCCTCCTGAGCAGTTGGGATTACAGGCACCCACCAGCATGCCCAGTTAAGTTTTTTTTTTATTTTGTATAGTCTCGCTATATTGCCCAGGCTAGTCTGGAACTGGGCTCCAGTGACCCTCCAGTCTTAGCCTCCTATATTCCTAGCTGTAATTGGCTGCAATTACAGCTGTGAGTGACTGTGCCTGGCCAACACTTGAAGAATAATTCTTGATTGGCTGGTGGGAAGGGGAGGGTTCTGTTCCCAGCCCAGCTGATCTTTATTCTCTCCATGAGTCATGTCTGACGGATTGCAATTTCACACAGAAGTAACAAAAAAAAAAAAAAAAAAAAAAAAAAAAACAGGCCAGGGCTTGGATCTCATCAGAATGTATGGTCTTGGCAGGGTTGAAAGTTACTGGACTTCTGTGCTTTCCAGCCAGAAGGACCGGAAACAGCCCCTAACTTAGCTGCAGCGTGGAAAGGGATGGTAAGAGAAGGAACAATTTATGCTGCTTAACAAGAAATGGAGGCTGATAAAAACATTTAATATGATTCTCCCACTCCCAGTGCTTTTCTCTTCCTGTTTGTAGTGTTACTTGAGGGTCAGGAGGTTGGTTTAAAGGCAGGAACACCCTTGGATCCTCCCTTGCCATTGCTGCACTTTTCTTTATTCACTGGTGACAATAGTTTGAACTCCACTTAGCCCAGCAGTCATCGAACTTTGAAACATTTTCTTAAACTGAAGAATTCTGAAACACATGTTGTCCCAACAGTTTTGGATAAAGGATCGTGACTCAGTAATCGCCTCTTGCCCATGGGGGATACGTTCCAAGAACCCCAGTAGATGCCTGAAACTATGGATGGTACGAAAGCTTATGCATACTGTGTTTTTTCCTCTGCCTAAATACATGTAAGAAAGTTTCTTTAGGCCGGGCGCGGTGGCTCAAGCCTGTAATCCCAGCACTTTGGGAGGCCGAGACGGGCGGATCACGAGGTCAGGAGATCGAGACCATCCTGGCTAACACGGTGAAACACCGTCTCTACTAAAAAATACAAAAAAGTAGCCAGGCGACATGGCGGGCGCCTTTAGTCCCAGCTACTTGGGAGGCTGAGGCAGGAGAATGGCATAAACCCAGGAGGCGGAGCTTGCAGTGAGCTGAGATCCGGCCACTGCACTCCAGCCTGGGCGACAGAGTGAGACTCCGTCTCAAAAAAAAAAAAAAAAGAAAGTTTCTTTATAAATTAGGTGCAGTTAAAATTAACAACAATAAATAATAGAATAATTATAACAATGTACTGTTAAAAAAGTTATGTGGATGTGGTTCTCTCAAAACATTTTTGAACTGTGGTCAGGCGCGGTGGCTCATGCCTGTAATCCCAGCACTTTGGGAAGCTGAGGTGGGCAGATTGCTTGAGCCTAGGAGTCAAGAGCAGCCTGGGCAACATGGTGAAACTCTAGGTCTCTGCCAAAGAATTTTGACTGTGGGGTCCCCGAAACCTCGAAAAGTGAAACTGCGAATACGGGGGTACTACTGTATATAAAAGCCAAAATGTTTTACTAAATAACATTTACCTTAAGGTGTATTTGTATGTTCTATTTTTTAAAATGCCGACTGCATTTTTAAAAGTTAATTCTGCCATTCACAGTTAGAGAAACTCTATCCTATAGGTGTCAGCAGCCTCCGCCCAGCGCTCAGTGGGAGTCAACAGTTATACCTACAGCTCTTACCTGAGGGAGTCTGAAAAGTGTGCCAAAAGTTTCCTATCATTTTGAGGATAAAGATTTTAAATAACAGTTATCCTTGAGTTTGTAGCATCTGACATACTGAGTAGAGTTACAATTCAGCACGCAAGGGAACAGAAACATTTGAGAATGTTATTACAAGAGTCTTTCCATAGGGATAGAATCTAAAACCAAGGTGAGTAAAGTACTTAGTCTCGCCATCTTCAGGGAAACGTCAGTGAACTTGCTTCCAAGCCTGTATTCATGTCAGGTTCTGGGATTTGTGTTGATAGGTCTTTTCCCGCTTTCAATGCCAGAGGCAAACCAGCTGCTTTTTAGACTGAAGAGACACTACTTGCCGGATTTACTAAAAGCAGAATATATCCAGTTTTGTTTTGACAGTGTCATGTGAAGTAAATGTACTAACAGCACTGTTCCTCCCCTTTTACTCCTGCTTTGTGGCTTTACAGGCAAATCTTTGCAGGAGGATTCCCTTCTTTGCAGGGCAACCAGGCCTCTGAGGGTGGCCAGAAATTAGTGTCAGTTCAGTGACATCCAGGGTGACCAACTGTCCCAGTTTATCCATTGAGGGTAGGGTGGGGAGTTTGTAGGGGTGGGGGTTGGACTTTCAGTTTTTTTTTTTTTTTTTTTCCTTGAGATGGAGTCTTGCCCTGTCACCTAGGCTGTAGTGCACTGGCGTGATCTTGGCTCACAGCAACCTCCGCCTCCTGGGTTCAAGCAATTCTCCTGCCTCAGCCTCCTGAGTAGCTGGGACTAGAGGCACATGCCACCTTGCCTGGCTAATTTTTGTGTTTTTAGTAGAGACAGGGTTTTACCATGTTGGCCAGGCTGGTTCTGAACTCCTGACCTTGTGATCCACCCGCCTTGGCCTCCCAAAGTGCTGGGATTACATGCGTGAGCCACCACGACCGGCCAGACTTTCAGTTTTTAAACCAGAGAAGTCCCAGCAAACCAAGTTGGCTACCCTAGGACATTTGTTTTGTAGATATGGAGTAGTCTGAGAAAGTTTAAGTGTAAAGGGAATATTTTTCTTTTCAGTAAAACCCAGTAATTTGGGCTGGGCGCGGTGGCTGACGCCTGTAATCATAGCACTTTGGGAGGCCAAGGTGGGTGGATCACCTGATGTTAGGAGTTGGGGACCAGCCTGGCCAACATGGTGAAACCTCGTCTCTACTAAAAATTAAAAAATTAGCCTCCTGAACCCAGGAGGTGGAAGTTGCAGTGAGCCAAGGTCATGCCACCACACTCCAGCCTGGGTGACAGAGGGAGACTCTATCTCCGAAATAAATAAATAAATAAATAATTAGTCAGGCATGGTGGTGCATGCCTGTAGTCCCGGCTACTCGGGAGGCCGAGGCAGGATAATCGCTTGAACCTGGGAGGTGGAGGTTGCAGTGAGCAGAGATCGTGCCACTGCACTCCAGCCTGGATGACAGAGCAAGACTCTGTTTCAAAGAAGCAACAAAACAGACCAGGCATGGTGGCTCACACCTGTAATCCCAGCACTTTGGGAGGCCGAGGCAGGCGGAGCATGAGGTCAGGAGATTGAGACCATCCTGGCTAACACGATGAAGCCCCATCTCTACCAAAAAATAAAAATAAAAATAAATAATGAGCCAGGCGTGGTGGTGGACGCCTGTAGTCCCAGCTACTCAGGAGACTGAGGCAGGAGAATGGCGTGAACCCGAGAAGCGGAGTTTGCACTGAGCCGAGATTGCGCCACTGTACTCCAGCCTGGGCGACAGAGCGAGACTCCGTCTCAAAAAACAAAAAACAAACCAAAAAAATACAAGAACAACAACAAAAAAACTCCAGTAGATTAAAGGAAAACATGAGTCAAATCTGTGGTTGGGAATAAGATGGAATTTTAAAAATTAGAATCATGAAATTGGATCCATTTATTTCAAAAATAAAGAGATGAAGAGTTTCAAAAAGATGGTGATGAAAAGGATCATTTCATTTTATAAATCAAAACACAACTGCATGGTGATGAGAAAATGCAAACTTTAAAAAAACCAATACATACTGGCTCTGAGTTTTGTTTTGTTTCATTTTTTTTTTTAGACGAGCCTTGCTCTCTCGCCAGGCTGGAATGCAGTGGTGAGATCTCGGCTCACTGGAACCTCTGCCTCCCGGGTTCAAGGGATTCTCCTGCCTCAGCCTCTTGAGTAGCTGGGACTATAGACGCATGCCACCACGCCCAGCTAATTTTTGTACTTTTAGTAGAGACGGGGTTTCACCACATTGGCCAGGATGGTCTCGATCTCTTAACCTCATGATCCGCCTACCTCAGTCTCCCAGTGTTGGGATTACTGGCGTTAGCCAGCGCACCCTGCTGGCTCTGAGTTTTCTTTTCTTTTTTTTTTTATTTTGAGACGGAGTCTCGCTCTGTCACCCAGCTCACTGCAAGCTCCGCCTCCCAGGTTCACGCCATTCTCCTGCCTCAGCCTCCCGGGTAGCTGGGACTACAGGCGCCGCCACCTCGCCCGGCTAGTTTTTTTTTTTTTTTTTTTTGTAGTTTTTAGTAGAGACGGGGTTTCACCTTGTTAGCCAGGATGGTCTCGATCTCCTGACCTCGTGATCCGCCCGTCTCGGCCTCCCAAAGTGCTGGGATTACAGGCTTGAGCCACTGCGCCCGGCGAGTTTTCTTAATATACTTGCACAAGGCTGTAAAAGTTTCAACCATCCAAACTTTGGAATTAGTAGCGTAATTCTTAAGAACCATATATATCAAGACCCAGGGTTGTTCAGCTTTAAAAACTGACATTTCATTGGTGATATTCCTGCTCTTCTCAAAAGATAAAAACATTTTGAGCAAGAAAAAAACCCCACATGATTATATTCAAATTTATCCTAATCTTTATGTCTGTTTTACACTCTGCTGGTTGAGTCTATGACAATAAGAAAAAGCCAGAATTTATTTATTTATTATTTATTTATTTATTTGGTGGAGTCTCACTCTGTCATCCAGGCTGGAGTGCAGTGGCGTGATCTCAGCTCACTGCAACCTCCACCTCCCAGGTTCAAGCAGTTCTCCTGCCTCAGCCTCCCAAGTAGCTGGGACTACAAGTGCGTGCCACCGTGCCTGGCTAATTTTTTGTATTTTTAGTAGAGACAGGGTTTCACCGTGTTAGCCAGGATGGTCTTGATCTCCTGACCTCATGATCCATCTGCCTTGGCCTATCAAAGTGCTGGGATTATAGGCATGAGCCACCGCGCCCAGCCTGGAATGCATTCTAAGCAGCCAGCAGGCTTGTTTGATATAGCTGTCTCTTTGCCCAAAGTAGTTGGCATCCCCTAAATTAGGAACAAAGCCAGAGCTGGATGTGACAGAACATGCATTTGTAACTACCTGGTATTTTTGGGAGTTCATTATGATTCTGTAGGAAAATAGTCATTTTCTTTCTAGGTAGGGCAATAAACAACTTGAAAAGGACACTAAGCATTGATCCTTGTGTTAAAAAACAAAAACAAAAACAAAAAAACCCCCAGGATTTTGCAATGTTCTATTGAATCCCTGGAAAAGTGGGAGCTAAAAGCCTCTATTCCCAGGTCTGTGAGCAGTAGGGATAGACAGTTAAGACTTCATAGTATTTTCTAGGGAAAGTAAAACAAATTTAAAAATTTGATCAATAGAAATGTGGGCCAGGCATGGTGGCTCACGCCTGTAATCCCAGCACTTTGGGAGGCTGAGGCAGGCAGATCACCTGAGGTCGGGAGTTCGAGACCAGCCTGGCAAACATGATGAAATCCCATCTCTACTGAAAATACAAAAAAATTAGCCAGGCATGGTGGTGCATGCTTATAGTCCCAGCTGCTTGGGAGGCTGAGGCAGGAGAATCGCTTTAACTGTGGAGGCGGAGGTTGCATTCAGCCGACATCGTGCCACTACACTCCAGCCTGGGTGACAGAGTGAGACTCCGTCTCAAAAGAAAAAATAAATAAAAAAGAAATGTGGATAGGTAAACCATAATCTCCTACAGTTCTGAAGATGGTGTAGCCTAACTGTATCTAACTGATTATGACTAAGGTAGTAGAGTGTGGCAGAAAAAGAACATGGGACACAGACCGGTAGGGCCCTAGGTATTTCAGGCAGAATGCTGGGCACTTTATCCGATCTCCTTTAATTCCTCAAGACAACCCCATGAAGTGGATAATGTTACTTTTGTTTTATAGATGAGGCAACTGGCCGGGTGCAGCAACTCATGCCTGCAACCCCAGCACATTGGGAGGCTAAGGTGGGTTGATGACTTGAGCTCAGGTGTTTGAGACCAGCCTGGGCAACATGGTGAAAATCCATTTCTACAAAAAATACAAAAATTAGCCACAGTCCCAGCTACTCTGGAGGCTCCCTTGAGCCCAGGAGACAGAGGTTGCAATGAGCTGGGATCACAGCACTAAGCTCCAGCCTGGGCGACAGAGTGAGACCCTGTCTCAAAGATAAATATATACATGCATACATAAGAGGAAACCGAGGTTTCAGCAACCCCGGCAGGGATATACTAATGCCCCTATTTTTCCAATGCCAATACTCCAAACTATATCCACTATATCATTTTCCCCAAAAGAAAGCTCTTGGTGGTGAGTTATTTTTCGGACAATAGTGCCTCCGAGAAAACAAGTGCCAGTCTTGCTTCTGACACTTGCTAGGTACATGACTTCTGTGGTACTCAGTTCCCTACCTGGTAAAAGGAAGCAGTACCACCTTACATGGCAGAAGCCTAGTATGAAGACCAATTAGATGCCATCCTGCGTTGCCTAGGAAATTAATTTACTATTCGTTTACTACAGAAATTAGTTTTAACATGTATCATTTCACTGATACTGTGCTACAGGAAGGGTTTCTGTTTTGTAGATGCGAAAGTACAAGCCTAAAGGTTCTAAAAGCAGCATATAACTTGTTTTGTTTTTTTGAAGAGGATTATATTCTGGCAGAGATGTGAAATACTCCTAGGCAGTGGTTCTTAAACTTCAGTGTGCCTAAGAATCATCTGAAGAGCTTAAGAGCGATTTCTTGGGATCCTTCCATCTCTTCAGATTCTGCTTTAGTAGGCTGGGGCCTGTGAATTTGCATTCTAATAAGCTCACAGGTGATGCTGATGCTGCTAGTCCAAGGCCCATACTTTCACTCACCCTGAAGTTAGATATAACTGATTACTCCAAAGAGCCTACAGTTATTCCAACATGCTGTGTGGCTAATTGTGAATTGGAAAAGGCTGAAAGCATTGTTATTCCTTTCGCTGAGTAACTATTAAAAAACCAACTAAAGTTCATCTCTAGTGAATTCTGCTAAGTGAAAGTATAGGGCAACTTTCAAAAGTTCTTTCCATGACCGGGCGCGGTAGCTCATGCCTGTAATCCCAGCACTTTGGGAGGCTGAGGCGGGTGGATCACCTGAGGTCAGGAGTTCGAGACTAGCCTGGTCAAATGGTGAAACCCCGTCTCTACTAAAAATACAAAACTGCCGGGTGCGGTGGCTCAAGCCTGTAATCCCAGCACTTTGGGAGGCTGAGACGGGCGGATCACAAGGTCAGGAGATCGAGACCATCCTGGCTAACAAGGTGAAACCCCATCTCTACTAAAAAATACAAAAAAAAAAAAAAAAAAAAAAAAAAACTAGCCGGGGGAGGGGCCAGGCGCCTGTAGTCCCAGCTACTCGGGAAGCTGAGGCAGGAGAATGGCGTAAATCCGGCAGGCGGAGCTTGCAGTGAGCTGAGATCAGGCCACTGCACTCCAGCCTGGGTGACAGAGCCAGACTCCGTCTCAAAAAAAAAAAAAAAAAAATACAAAAATTAGCCAGGCGTGGTGGTGCATGCCTGTAGTCCCAGCTACTTGGGAGGCTGAGGCAGGAGAATCACTTGAACCTGGGAGGTGGAGGTTGCAGTGAGCTGAGATTGTGCCATTGCACTCCAGCCTGGGTGATAGAGCGAGACTCTGTCTCAAAAAGAAAAAAAAAAAGGTTCTTTCCCCTCTATTTGTCCAGAAAAAGTTTGTCTGGATTAATTTGTCACTGGGCACGTTCAGATTCGACTTTTGCATGTGAGAATGAACTCTTGCCATACCGTCACCCTTTCTTCATTCTCAAATACACCATGCGTCACCCAACCATGGACTTTGCACACAAGATCTCCTCTACTTGAACAGACCCCCGTAACTATTTGATTCTTCAGATTTTTGTTTAAAATTCTCCTCCTAAGGGCAGCATTCCCTAATCCCCTAGTGCATACAGGGTCCCCCTTACATGCTCTCCTAACACTGTATTTTCAAATATGTGCCATATGTAAGTCCATTTGTTTGTCCAACACATTGCAGTTAAAATATATTTCTGAAATACCCGAAAATAGAAATTGTTCTCTCTATTGTTAGCTGAATCAGGTTATTTTCACCATTCCAATATCGTCAACCCTGGCTCATATTATGATCACCTAGGGAATTTAAATTAAAAAAAAAGAGAGAGAGATGCCCAGGTCTCGTCTCCAGAGATTCTGAAATAGTGAGTCTGAGGTGGGGCTCCAGGATTGGTATTTTTAAAAGTTCTCCAGGTGCTTCTGACATGCAGCCGATGTTGAGCACTATTTATTCTACACTGTAGAAGAAGCTATGGCAGGGTGGCTTTTTGAAATTTGGCAAAGATAGTTTCCTAGGACTTCAGGTCAGAGGACATGTATTTACCAACAAGAGGTAAATATGACAGAAGGATTGAAAAGGAATACTGATAGTACAAGTTCAACTCATGGGGATTTGAAATTTCAGAAATTCTTGATATTTTGATTTCATTGAAAAGCTGGTAATTGTTTGGACGAACGGAGGCAGGATGGTTCACTTCCGGATTCTTCTTCACCACCAACTCTTCCCATGTGTGCGAGAATGCAGCTGACGCCCGGGAAGGTGAAGATTAATCAGGCATGCACCAGGTGATGTCAATCCGAGGAGACCAAGATTTACCTGGTGGCACCTGCGGAGCCCCCCTCCCCCGACATGCCCGTGCCCCGCCTATTGCCCTTCCACTCCTAGAAAAGTCACTCCCAGCAGATGCACCCGGGGTGGGCTTTCTCAGCCCCCACTCTTGTCGGGACTGTATTAGAAACTCCCCCCAACCCAGCTCCGGTCCCTGAAGCTAGATGACCAAAGAATAAATTTGCAGTTTTGCTTTTAGCCTTGCCTACTCGCTGGTTCTTTTGTGCCCACTCTGGTGGTCTTAGAAAAACAAATCAGTTGGTGCCGAACCCGGGAGGAGACCCCTCCTCAGGGCCCCCAGGGTCCGGGGAGCCTCCTCCTCCTCGTTCCACCCCGCGGACGGACCAGGACCTGAGACCCGCTTCGCTCACTCTCACGGCCTCTCTGGGGTAAGTGCCCTTGTCTCCTCTTTACCTCCCTCGGCCAGA
>NC_045434.1:201771301-201858604 GCF_002776525.5 Piliocolobus tephrosceles | reverse complement strand
AGTCCAAATTTCCAAAGAGCACCCCCTTAGGGTGCCTCCTAGCCAATTTAAAAACCTTACAGCTTGAACAAGACCTTAGGAGGAAGCGGTTAATTTTCCTTTCCACTGTGGCGTGATCACCTCAGCAATTTCTGCCAGCGGCTAGGCAAGTGGTCCGAAATTTACATACAAGGCTTTTAGGCCTTAGGCTCTCGTCCCTATACTCCTTCTCTCCCCGCTCTCCCCACCCCCTCCCTTCCTGCCCAGACTCCTCCTCCTCCCCCCATCCAGACTCCTCCTTCCTCCTCCTTATCTACTAGTAATCCACTGGGTCCCGTGCCTCCTTCGGGGCCCCCAACTGGCTGTCTTGAGTCCCCTATCTCTGCCCACACCCTCCTACAGTGTTAGCACCTTTGTGAGAGGTGGCTGGGGCGGAGGGGGTAGTCAGAGTACATGTCCCTTTTTCATTGGCTGATCTTTCCAAAATTGAGAAGCGTTTAGGTGATTTCTCAGCTAATCCTACCATATACATAAAGGAATTTAGACACCTTTGTCAGGCCTATGACTTAACTTGGCATGACCTCCAGGTTATCCTAACCTCTACCCTAAACTGACTGAGGTTCTAACCCAATATACCCAGTTAGATCCGGCCTCCCCCACAGGGGCCACCATTTTGGCATCTTATTTCATTTCTCAATCAGCTCCTGACATTCGTAAAAAAAAAAAACTTCAAAAGGTAGAGGATGGTCCTCAGATACCAATACAAGACCTAGTTAAATTAGCCTTTAAGGTCTAAAACTCCAGAGAGAAGACAGCAAGCTTGCCTTGAACAGAAGGTTCAGCTCCTAGCAGCGGCTTTACAGCCCAGTCGTAACCCCAGGCCAGAGAGCACACACCCCACAGACTCCAAGGCTGCAAAAAGAGCCTGCTATAAGTGCGGCAAGGCAGGACACTATGCCAACAGGTGTCCACAGGGTCCCCGAGCCCCAACGCAGCCTTGCTATAAGTGCAAGGCATCGGGACATTAGGCCACTGAATGTCCTAACCTTCGTCCACCAGCAACCCCCTGCCCTGCTTGCCAGCAAGGAGGAAACTGGAAGTCTGATTGCCCCACCCTGAGAACAGGTGCCGCGCCTCTACGTGACCCCCTTTCCCAGGATCCTGGGAGCTCTTTCCAGCTCCTACATCTGGACGATGACAACTGAAGGTGCCGAGACTCGGGGACCCCTATCACCCTCGCCGAGCCGCGGGTAACTCTCCTGGTAGCGGGTAAGACAATTTTTTAATCAACAGCGAGGCTACCTATTCTGTTTTGCCGTCCTTCTCTGGACCTAGCCTTCCATCCAATATCTCTGTAGTAGGAGTAAGCGGAAAGCCATCCACTCCACGAAAAACTCCACTCCTTAATTGCTGCCTAGCCAACAACTATTTTGCGCACTCCTTCCTCATTCCCAGCTAAAAAGGGCCCCTACCGAAAGCAATCAGTGGAAATCAGTTTGGCTTTCCCCCACTCGCCTCAAACTTACTAAATTTTCTTAACTATCTCATACTCCCCAACCTTGCCAGGACCTTCCTTCTGGGTTTTGCCCATATTCCAACAAATGCTTCCATTCCTCATTCCTATACTAATACGGTGCCTTATTTTATTCTTCATCCATACGTCCAAATACCAACCATGGGCTCCGACCTTGGCGACGCCCCTTAACAGCAGGAAGTAGCCAGACAGACCACGGCGCCCCTTTATCACTATTATCAATAAAAGGTTGGACTGTTTGGACGAACGGAGGCAGGATGGTTCACTTCCGGATTCTTCTTCACCACCAACTCTTCCCATGTGTGCGAGAATGCAGCTGACGCCCGGGAAGGTGAAGATTAATCAGGCATGCACCAGGTGATGTCAATCCGAGGAGACCAAGATTTACCTGGTGGCACCTGCGGAGCCCCCCTCCCCCGACATGCCCGTGCCCCGCCTATTGCCCTTCCACTCCTAGAAAAGTCACTCCCAGCAGATGCACCCGGGGTGGGCTTTCTCAGCCCCCACTCTTGTCGGGACTGTATTAGAAACTCCCCCCAACCCAGCTCCGGTCCCTGAAGCTAGATGACCAAAGAATAAATTTGCAGTTTTGCTTTTAGCCTTGCCTACTCGCTGGTTCTTTTGTGCCCACTCTGGTGGTCTTAGAAAAACAAATCAGTAATATCCTATTATTACCAAAACCTTGTATCTTCGTTAAGCTTGGTAGGCAGTATTTAAGGAGATTCTGGAGGTGCTCATATGGTTGGCAAGAGTGAACCCTTTCTAGAGAAGACAGGAAGGCCCATACCAAGCGGCTGGTCAAATATTCACTGAACAGCAGTGTTAGCATTAGAACACAGATCTCCCAGTTCTAGTCTATACCTCCTTCCACTGCAGCACACAACCTCTTCCTACAGCAAGAAGAGTGAACTCTTGATATTCACTTAGGTGGCATCTCCCCACCCCCCACTGGTTCTTCTGATACCCTAACTCATCTACTTTGAACTTGTATGGTTTCTAAATAGATGTATTTAAAGGTTTTACATTTACCTAAAAGTATTACTCAGCTTTTTTGCTTTAAGAGACAGGGTCTCAACTCTTGTCACCCAGGCCGGAGTGCAGTGGCACAATCAAAGCTCACTGTAACCTCAAACTCTTGGGCTTACTTTAGGTTTATCTCAAGTTCTGATATGCAGTGCTTTGATCTTCAGTCAACTCTTCATTATTTCACAATTTCCATTATTATTTAACTGAGTTAACGTTTTAACACTGCTCTGTATTCGCACCTTAGTAGACTCTGAATGTTACTCGCTAAGGGAAATAAAAACAAATCATGATAATGGGGAAAGAAACAGTTCAATATTTATTTATTTATTTGAGACAGAGTGTCACTCTATCACCCAGGCTGGAGTGCAGTAGCCCTACCTTGGTTCACTGTAACCTCTGCCTCCCAGGTTCAAGTCTTGTGCCTCAACCTTCTGAGTAGCTGGAATTACAGGCATGTGCCACCACCCCCAGCTAATTTTTGTATTTTTTTTTAGTAGAGACAGAGTCTTGCCATGTTAGCCAGGCTGGTCTTGAACTCCTGGCCTCAAGTGATCTGCCCACCATGGCCTCCAAAAGTGCTGGGATTACAGGTATGAGCCCCAGTGGCTGGTCCTCTATTTTTTTCTTATGTAAGATGAGCAGAAAATAAATGAGGTATCTATAGGCTTGAGTCTTTTGGGTACCAAAGTATTTTATTTTGTTATTATTATTTTTAGACAGAGTCTTGCTCTGTTACCCAAGCTGGAGTGCAATGGCAGGATCTTGGCTCACTGCAACCTCCGCCTCCCGGGGTCAAGTAGTTCTCCTGTGTCAGCCTCCCGAGTATCTGGGACTATAGGTGCCCGCCACCACACCCGGCTAATTTTGTATGTTTTTAGTAGAGATGGGGTTTCACCATGTTGGACAAGCTGGTCTCAAACTCCTGAGAAGTCATCTACCCACCTTGGCCTCCCAAAGTGCTAGGATTACAGGTGTGAGCCACTGTGTTTGGCCCAGAGTAATATATTATACACACACACACACACACACCAGAACTATGTTTTCTTTTTTTTTTTTGAGACAGAATCTTGCTGTCGTCAGGCTGGAGTGCTGTGGTGTGATCTTGGCTCACTGAAACCTTCGACTCCTTGGTTCAAATGATTCTCCTGCCTCAGCCTCCCAACTAGCTGGGATTACAGGCATGTGCCACCACACACAGCTAACTTTTGTATTTTTAGTAGAGACGGTGTTTCAGCATGTTGGCCAGGATGGTCTCGATCTACTGACCTCGTGATCCGCCCATTGTGGCCTCCCAAAGTACTGGGATTACAGAGGTGAGCTACCGTGCCCAGCCCAGAACTATGTTTTCTAAAGGTCATAGTGCTCCATGTGAAAGCAGCTTACTCACCTGGCAAGAAAATGAAGTTTAAAATGTTGGCAGACTAAGAGGCTGAGATGCCTCAATAGCAACATGCAAACCCAGTGAGTAAAATCTTGGTTTCTAAATCCTATCCTCCTAAAAGAAACCAGGGATTCTTGTAGAAATGGCTGATTCTAGGACTGAGGCAGGGAAAATATAAGGTATGTCTGTGGCATCATGTGATGTCAGAAAGTACATGCTCTAAAAAGCAAAACTATCAGGGAATGTCAAGGGACACACAAGCCAACTTGAAAGAGCCCCTAATGGCTTAAGCTAGAATAATCTGAACAATAAAATCATGGACTATTGGGTTATAATTCAAAGTGTGAAATATACATGAGCCCACACTGATCTATACATAGCCGTGTGTACATTTATACATACATATCAATACATATGAGTGACAAAATAAACAAATGGAGAAGAGAGACATCTTCCTTGTGGGAAAATTCCAAATAATTTAAGTAGACGCTTCCCACTCTAGAAAGGAAGTGGAGCTTAATTCTCTCCTATTCCCACCGCTCTTCCCAAGTGTGGGCTGGATTTAGTGACTGGCTTTTAAACAGACTAGAGTAAGAAAGGGGGGAAAGAAAAGTTAACTATAGAGTGGAGAAACCTGGCAAACACCAACTTAACTAAGTAAAGTTAAGTGAGTATCTTGTACCTGCTGATAGATGAGAAGAGAGCTTCATTTATATGGTATTTGTGTCATTTTTTAGAGACAGGGTCTCATTCTACTGCCCAAGCTGAAATGCCATGGCATGATCATAGCTCACTGCAGCCTTGATCTCCTGGGCTCAAGTGATTCTCCTGCCTTAGCTTCCTGAGCAGCTGGGACTACGGGTGTGCATCACCACGCCTGGCTAACTTTTAAGTGTTTTTGTAGAGATGGGGGTTGTCTCCCTATGTTGCCCAGGCTGGTCTCAAACTCCTACCTTCAAGTAATCCTCCTGCCTTGGATTCCCCAAAGAGCTGGGATTAAAATATATAGTTATTTTTATCCAAAATACATAACCCCACTTTAATCATGAGAAGAACATCAGACAAATACAAATTGACACATTCTACAAAATGTCCCATTGTTACTCCTCAAAATTGTCAAGGTCATGAAAAAGACCAAAAAACTGTCAAAGTTCAGAGGACACTAAGGAGATGATTACTTAGATGCAATGTAGTATACTGGATTGCATCTTGGACCAGAAAAGGGACATAGGTGAAAATCTAAATAGTCTTAGGTTTAGTTACAAGCAACATACCAAAGCAGGTTTCTTAGTTTTGACAAATGTCCCATGGTAATATAAGATGCTATTATAAAGGGAACTGGGTGAGGGGTAAAATCTGCAACTTTTCTGTAAGTCTAAAATTATTTCAAAATAAAACTTTAACTGAATAACATTTGGCATATGATTCTCTGTAGCTTAATGTATAAATCATCTCATGATTTGGTAATACACAGTGATGTCAGGTTTTTTTTTTAAGTCCCCAAACTAACAGATTATCATTTTTCTTTTTGAGGGACATATGTGATATTTTATGCCAGTGGGCATGTAGCATATCTCTCCCTACCTGGCCTGAGCCTGTAATCCCAACTACTCGGGAGGCCGAGGCAGGAGAATCACTTGAACACGGGAGGCAGAGGCTGCAGTAAGCCAAGATCACACCATTGCACTCCTGTCTGGGCGACAGATCAAGACTCTGTCTCAAGAAAAGAAAAAGCAAACAAAAAGTAATGTAAAATGTTACTCCCTACAAAATGGAGAATATGGAAGTATATGCTAATGACATAGTTGAAACTGAAAAACTGTATTCCTCTACCTTTTTTTTTTTAAAGAATAAAACTTGAGTGATGAAAACAGAATCAGATATAGTAGCCTAGGATCTTCCCCCCCACCAACTTAGAATTCTATTAACTTAAAAGGAGCCATTTGAAACAAAAAGATGGTCATGCCAAAAACTCCTAAAACTTGTTTGGAGAGTGGTTTTAAAGCTCTCTTTGGATTTAATTGTTGCAAACAGCCTAGAATGAATTTTGAAATACAAAGAAAAAAAAAACAAAGATCTGCCAGAGTAATAAGGAACAGACACTTCTTAGTGGGATATGATGCTGATACAGCATGTTAATAACCTCTAGCTTTCTGTTTTCATGAAGAATATGAGATCCATGAAAGCAGAGACTGCTTTGGTCACTGTTATCCTATCTCCACTTAGTGCACAGTAGATATTGAGCTAAATATTGGTTGAACAAAACAAGTTCATGATGCATTTATGGGCTGGCTTATTGGCCTATGCAAGAGCCCAAAATAAGTTCACTTTGAAAATTAGTATCATTTTCCTTTGTTAGAAATGACAAAATGTTCATTTACTGAATAGCCATAAGTTAACTGGTTAGAAAATAGGTATAAGCACCCTAATAAATGCACTAAAAGAGGCATTGGGCCAGGTGCGGTGGCTCACGCCTGTATCCCAGCATTTTGGGAGGCCTTTTGCTACAGCTTGAGGGAGTGCCAGCATATCAATGTTGGCAGTGTTTATTATATTAAAACAAAAATTGCCAAACCCTATTTTCCAGTAAAAAGACTAGAGAGGGTAATAATCGTGACAATGTTTAGCAATTCAGTTGATATTAGTAGGGGTCAATTATCTTACTTTGCTCATATTTTGTCATTAGGTAACTTCCAATCCTAGCACACATTCCGTGTGCACAGCAACAAGATACTCAAAGCTTACTTTGTAGTCTCTTCAGCACACTTCATGTTATAGGTGAGATTTCAAACACTGTTTCTGTCATTGTACTAGAGATGTTTATGTCTTAAGATATTTTTCAACCCTTTAATTGTTCTTTCAAAAATATTTTTCTCTCTCCTCCATTCCTTACACTTGTTAATATGTAAAATACTAGTAACTAGGCCATCTCTACTACCTGAAATCCCTCCCTGGTCAGACCCCTGCAAAAAACAGCTACTGATTCTCAAGAGGCAGTTATCACCCTGTATTCCCCCAAACTCCCCCTCCCTCAACCCCTGTGAGTGCTGTCAATACCTTCTAAAAACTTCTATCACTCAGAAAAGATTCCTTGATCATAGTCCTCTGCACTTTGATTCTGGAGTTTGTTTACTCAGCAAGACCCTGTCTCAAAACAAAACAAAAGCAGCATACAGCAGGGGTCCCCAACCCCTGGGCCAACGGCACGTACTTGTCTGTGACCTGTTAGAAACTGGGCTGCACAGCAGAAGGTGAGTGGTGTGTGAGCAAGCATTTCCACCTGAGCTCCGCCTCCTGTCACATCAACGGGGGCATTAGACTCTCATAGGAGCGTGAACCCCATTGTGAACTGCACATGCGAGGGATCTAGGTTGTGCACTGGGGACCACTGGCATACAGCATTACACCACTGAAAAATGGCCTCTGTGGGCTTATGTAGTGGGATCTTGTCTTGTGTTCAGCTACACTTCAGAAAAACATTTTATTGCTATAGAAAATTTTGTTCTTGTGTTTCACAAGTCTTGCCAAGTCTCTTAATGTGGATATTTCTTCAGAGATGGAAGCCAGCAGAAATCTCTTGTTATCCAGATACAAAAGACAAAGACTATTTATCTGGGAGTAGTCTGGCTCTTCATAAATACACTGATGGCCCACAAACAACTGAAATGGAAAACCGTCTGTAGAGACTGCGACTTCATGAAAGGGTGGGAAAATGAGAAAGCACAGCACTCCAATATCTGTAGGAGAAGCAGAGGCCAAAGCAGAGGCCCACAGTTAGCTTTATATTCACCAGAATGCCTTGAATGAGGTTGGAGTTGGCACACAATGTGATTTTCATACATGGTATTGGTTTGATTTTAAACCCCACCCCTACTTTCATAAAAATCCCACCCCCACTTTTGTAAAAGCATAACATAGCTTTTGGTTTTATTCATTCTTTAGAGGACATCTTTGGGTTTCTTAAGCATTGCAGGCAATTGATGGAAGATTTTAAAATCAGTGGTAGTGGCAGTCTCAAAGTGAATTATTGTCCTGACTCCTGATACATACAGTAGAAAACTTAGTTATCTAAAGGACTGCCCTGAGGTTTACTGTCCTGAATGAATTTCTAGTTAGTGTTGGAAATAAGTTTCACTGGACTCCCAGTGGGGCATTCCCACCGAAGCACGAGTGCCCTCCTTACCCACAAAGTAGCTTGCCTTTTCAGCGAGTAGAGACATGTACATACATGTGCATGCACATACGTGCGCACACACGCACAGACACACACTCTCACTCTCGTTTTCTCTCTCTCACCTCAGGAGTGATTTGAATTAGACAATAAATAGCCAGACAGCACCCCCAGGAATGGGCACACATGCAGCAGCTGTCCAAAGGAGAAGTCACTTTACTTTCTTTTAAACTTGCAATGTTTGTCTTTATTTTGTTCTTTATATTTTCAAAGTGAAAAGAAATAGTATTGAGTCAATTTCTTTTTGTTTTTTTAAATATTTGTTCTATGTATTTACAAGCCTTAAAGTTGCTCTAAAGATTTCAAGAGTAGTAAGAGTACTTTTCTCAGGGTAGCACTTTTTTTTTTAAAACAATTCTTGGAGTTCTGTGGTCCACAGCATTTCCTTCTGTTTCAATGTTATGTATGTTTTGATTACTATTGTGATTTTTTAAATTTTCTGAAGCAAGCTGAGAGGCAGGCAGAAAGATTTGATGCCAAAAAAAAAAAAAAATCTTTCTTACCTTGTTCACCCCAAACTTTCTCAAATCTGGACTAAATGCTATACCTTAAAACAAACATGAGGTGCATCTTGAAGGGGAGGGAAATTTATTTCTCTGCTTTTCTATTATACAAGTTGTTTACAGAAACTGCAAATTAAAAAATTACACTGGCATTTGCAGTCCTTAAAATAAATTAAAAGTTCTCAACTTTTTTTTTTTTTGCTAAACATTTTTTTTTAGTCCTTGTTTAAAAAGAAAAGATTAAAACAGAAAATATTTTCTATAAATAATACATGTATTTTGGTTTTAGTGCTCCCGCCCTAAGGTTTGAAGTTTACTTTTTTCCAGTACCTTTTTCCTCCATGATCACCTTTTTTTCTCTTTCCCCCTCCCACTCGTGCACACGTGGGGGTTTCTGCGAGAATTGGCCTTGCTGCACTGTGATTGGCGAAGACGTGAAACTTTTTAAAAAAATACTTAAATTGTTTCTTTTGTTTCGTTTTGTATATTTGAAGTTTTAGTTATCCTCAGACTCCTCTTCTGCTTCCCGCAGCCATGTGAAGAATGCCGTGACAGATTTCAGGGCCACGCCCTTCCCATTCTGCTCTGCAGGGTCCTTGCTGCTCTCCCATTTGTAGAAGGCATCCTCAGAGATCACCTCCTCATCATACAGGCAATCAAAAAACATCCGCAGCAAATCTGCAAGGAGGTGAAAATAAACTATAAGCTTTGGGACACTGTAGTTATGAGGAAAAGAATGTATTTCAAAGTAATGAATGACTGAATAAATGTGCATTAATTCCCCCAGAAAAAAGCAATAATGGCAATTCACCACACTTGCTCTTGATAGTATAAACAGCCCAACAACTTGTTCAAAGAAGAGGAAAAAAAATATTGAAGCAGTCTAAATTATTTTTTATTCCTATTATTTTGTTCAATTTGAACTTCCTTTCTTTTTTTTTTGAGAGACAATCTTGTTCTGTCCCCAGGCTGGAGTGCAGTGGTGTGATCTTGGCTCACTGCAACCTCCAGCTCGTGGGTTTAAGCAACTTTCCTGCCTCAGCCTCCCAAGTACCTGGGATTACAGGTGCCTGCCTGGATTTATGCAATTTTCCTGCCTCAGCCTCCCAAGTACCTGGTATTACAGGCACCCGCCACCACGATCAGCTAATTTTTGTATTTTAAGTAGAGACGGGGTTTCACCATGTTGGCCAGGGTGGTCTCAAAACTCCTGACCTCAGGTGATCCACATGCCTCAGCCTTTTTTTAAAGATTTATCTTTGTAATTATATTAGTCAAGCTAATATTATCAAATTATCTGATTCATGGTAGATTGTCTCTTCAATTACACTATAAGGATAATTTGCTTTGATCTTTTCCTTTATCTCCCAGAGCGATTCAGCAGGACTAGGGAAGAAGGAATTTTACAAAAGCAAAATTAAGGAAGTACCAAAGAACTACTTGAGTGCTATCTTTCATAGCTATGTACTGCCCACTTTAATAAATTCCAACTGAATTTTCGAGATGTAATAAAAATCATTAGTTAACACTAAGTATCACTAAGACTTAAGTGTACAGGTTACTTTGTTTCGTTAGCCAAGAATTAATCATAACACTTAACTAAAAACTATTCTGAAATTCCTTAGTAAACATACCATGGTAAATAAACTATACTTAGGGTCTTTGTTGGGTGTCTAAAGATTCTAGAGTATCATCCTCAACATCATTAACCATCTTCATGCCCTAGACCTGTGATGTCCAATATGGAAGCTACTAGCCAAACATGGCTATTTAAATTTAAAGTCAATAATTCAGTTCCTAAGTCACAACAGACACATTTAAGTATAGAATTGCCACATGTGGCTCATGGTTACCATACTCAATGGTATGAATATACTTCCATCATTGTAGAAAGTTTTGTTAGGCCTGCCCTGGAATGGGGATGAAATAACCTAATCTAAATAGTTTTCTTGTTGTGATTTTTTCATACGAGCATATAACAAATTCTTTTTTTTTTTTTTTTTTTGGATGGAGTCTTGCTCTGTTGCCCAGGCTGGAGTGCAGTGGCACAATCTTGGCTCACTGCAAACTCCGCCTCCCAGGTTCAAGTAATTCTCTTGCCTCAGCTTCCTGAGTAGCTGGGATGGGACTACAGGCACACGCCACCTAGCCCATTTTTGTATTTTTGTATTTTTTTTTTTTTTGAGAAAGAGTCTCGCTCTGTCGCTAGGCTGGAGTGCAGTGGCGTGATCTTGGATCACTGTAACCTCCACCTCCTGTGTTCAAGCGATTCTCCTGCTTCAGCCTACCAATTACAGAAGTGTGCCACCACACCAGGCTAATGTTTTGTATTTTTAGTAGGGATAGGGTTTCACCGTGTTAGCCAGGATGGTCTCGATCTCCTGACCTCATGATCCATCCGCCTTGGCCTCCCAAAGTGCTGGGATTACAGTCGTGAGCCACTGTGCCTGGCCAATTTCTGTATTTTTAGTAGGGACGGGGTTTCACCATGATGGCCAGGCTGGTCTTGAACTCTTGACCTCAAGTGATCTGCCCGCCGTGGCCTCCCAAAGTGCTGGGATTACAGGTGCGAGCCACTGCACCTGGCCAAATTCAGATTTATTAAAGTTAGTTATTATGAGTTTTTGTTATTAGTGATTCTTTTATTGTCCAATGTTCAAACCCTAAATCATCTCTAAGTCCTGGCTTGGATAAGTCTCACTCATTGGTTGGATTAACTGTAACATGAGATAAACTTACTGGCAGGTTGATCGAGTTTTACTATCGATGCTTGTAGTGCATAAAGTGCTTGCAGTTCCTTCTCTGTATCTGAGTCTAGGTACTTGAGTAAGATCGGCACTCTCTGCTTGATAACAGCAGTGTCCACTCTGAAGGTAGAAGAGTCGGCTAAAGATGATAGAAGAACTAGGAATTACATTTAAGGAGTTAACATAGAATTATCTTTAATTTTCTTTCTTTCTTTTTTCTTTTTTTTTTTTGTGAGACAAAGTCTCGCTCTATCGCCCAGGCTGGAGTGCAGTGGCACAATCTCAGCTCACTGCAACCTCTGTCTCCCAGGTTCAAGCAATTATCCTGTCTCAGCCTCCCAAGTTGCTGGGACTATAGGTGCTTGCCACCACGCCTGACTGATCTTTTTGTGTATTTTTAGCAGAGATGGGGTTTCACAATGTTGGTCAGGCTTGTCTCGAACTCCTGACCTCAGGCGATCCACCTGCCTCAGCCTCCCAAACTGCTTGGATTACAGGCATGAGCCACCACTCCTGGCCTCTTTCTTCTTCTTCTTCTTAATTTTTAGTTTTTTAAATAATAGAGACAAGGTATCACTATATTGCCCAAGCTGGTCTTGAACTCCTGGGCTCAAGCAATCCTTCTGCCTTGGCCTCCCAAAATGGTAGGATTACAGGCATGAGCCACTGCACTTGGCTCATTTTCAATTTTCTGAGTACAAAGGACCCATATGGCTCTACAAGAGAAGAGGCAAGAAGGTCTAAGGCAAATATTTTGAAATCCAAAATGCTCTGAAATTATTAATGAGACATTCTCTCACAAATAATAAAAACCATGGAGGGGGATGCATTTTGAATGCTGGTTTCCCTCAGGAGTAGCATACCCAATTATCTTTAATTATAATGAAACGGTGACAGTGGTTTTATGACAAACTACAAAAGCAAAATTAATCAAATGTCTTACCATAAAAAAAGGTGAGGTGATAGGTATGTTAATTAATTTGATTCAATCATTCCACATTGGACACATGTATCAAAACATCACATTGTACCCCATAAACATATACAATCATAATTTGTCAATCAAAAATAACTGAAACATAGAGTAGGAATTTCAAGTGAGTACTTAAAAAAAGCAACATAAAAAAAGCAACATTAGAAAAGGAAATTAAAGCGATACTTAATACAAATCTTTTCAGAAGGGTAAAATAATTGGAACCATTTTGTTATTACTAGGATAAAAATTAACTGTGGCAATGGCAGATAGCATACCTAATCCAGGCCTTTTGAGGGAAAGGAATGATAGAAAGGGGCTGAGAAATGAAAAGCATCCTCAGTGTGAAGACACATAAGGGCTTATATTATCTGTAAGTTATCACTAAGACACAATTTTGTTTTTAAAAGCAGATTTTGTACTGGGCCTCATGGCCCAGGCCTGTAATTCTAGCTACTCAAGAGGCTGAGGCGATAGGATCCCTTAAGCCCAGGAGTTCAGGTCCAGCCTGGGCAACATAGTGACCCCCACCATCTCAAGAAAACAAAAACCAACAGTTTTTGGACTTCCCAACTCAAATTTTAAAACATGAAAGTCTTATGATGGTTCTATGGATACTGAAAATGATTTTTAAGAATTTCATGAAGACTTTCTACTTAGCTTTGTTATTTATCTCATTAAAGAACATTGAAAATAAATTCATTGCAAATCTTAAGCTAAAATTCTGAAGCTATATTAAGTGGCAGGAAGCTATCTTCAAAAATAATACAGACAGACTTGAAATTCTGAGACACCTTTTGTGCTGATGAATTTTTTTTCTCACTCCAGTGACAGAAGTATGAATTTCTATCTGAAACTAAAGAGATGTCTTCATGGAATAATGTTAAATATTGTATACAGCTTGGAATATTTAGGATTTCTACTGATCTTAATCCTATCAATATTAACAATTTATAAACCAATAAAAGTGTCTTATCATATAAAATAAAGTCAATGAAGAACAGGACAAACTGTTGGTATTTTTTTCTTCGTATATGTACTTACATAAAATGACTTTTTTGATGAGAATAACCCTATACTGATAATTAGATTAAGAATATTCAACCCATTCATTGTAATTCATGATTAGAAGGAGGCGGCAGCCCTGAATGTTAGAGGTGAAAAGATGAAGAAAAAGCTACCCACAACGTAGTAAAAAACCACCCAAGGAGCATGGAAGGCATGTGGTAGCTGGTTAGATCTGGGTTCTCTGTAGGCAGAACAGCTATTTGTCTCCACACTTGAGACAACCACGCATCACAGACAGAAAGGACAGTGCACAGAAAAGTGAGCTACACAGGTCAAGTTTTGAAAACAAGGTAAAATCAAACTGTATACTTAGTAGTTGACATAATGTGGATTTCAGATGTTATGAGCTGCCTTCAGAAATGTTACTTACCTATAATAGCTGCTTTACAAACAGCAGTCATTAAAGCTCTAAGGAATGTAGGTGAACTCATCTGGCTTTCGTCTAGATTAGCCTGAAGTTAAAAAGAAATAAAACAATTAAAGATAACCTTGCTCAGCCAGGCACAGAGGCTCATGCCTGTAATCCCAACACTTTGGGAGGCCGAGACAGGAGGATCACTTGAGGCTAGGAGTTGAGACCAGTCTGGGCAATAAAGTGAACCCCAAACAAAAAAAAAAAAAAAAAAAAAAAAAAAAAAAAGGCTAGGTATTGTGGCACATGCCTGTGCCTGTGTTCCCAGCTACCTGGGAGACTAAGGTGGGAGGACTGCTTGACCCCAAGGGTTTGAGGCTGCAGTAAGCTATGACTGCACCACTGTACTACAGCATGGGTGACAGAACAAGACCTAGTCTCAAGAAAACAAAATACAGGCCCATTGCAGTGGCTCATGCCTGTAATCCCAGCGCTTTGGGAGGCTGAAGAGGACGGATCACCTGAGGTCAGGAGTTCGAGACCAGCCTGGCCAATATGATGAAACCGTGTCTCTACTAAAAACACAAAAATCAGCCAGGCATGGTGGCAGGCAGAGGCTGAGGCAGGAAAATCGTTTGAACCTGGGAGATGGAGGCTGCAGTGAGCCAAAATTGCACCACTGTACTCCAGACTGGGCGACAAGAGCAAAACTCCGTCTCAAAAAAAAACCGAAAAACAAAAAAAGATATCCGTGCACACCAGAGAAATTATTCTCCTGAAAATCAGGACCAATCTTGCACTAAGAACAATAGATGAGTCACTTTTTTTTTTTTTTGAGACAGAGTCTTACACTGTCACGCAGGCTGGAGTGCAGTGGTGCGATCTCACCTCACTGTAACCTCTGCCTCCCAGGTTCAAGCGATTCTCCTGCCTCAGCTTCCCGAGTAGCTGGGACTACAGGCGCCTGCAACCATGCCCAGCTAATTTTTTAGTACTTTTAGTAGAGACGTTTCACTATGTTGGCCAGGCTAGTCTCAAACTCCTGACCTTGTGATCTGCCCACCTTGGCCTCTCGAAGTGCTGGGATTACAGGCATGAGCCATCATGCCCGGACCACATGAGTCACATTTTTGCACATTCTTGCTAAAATTAAAAGTCCGATTCATTGAAAAATAATTTGGCTATTGCCAGTTCTATATGAAAATATTTGAATGAGTAGTATTTACTTTTCAGGGTCCCCCCCACTGCCTATCCTCTACTCATTCAATTACACCGTGTTAAGTACTTGTACATTTGGAAGTACAACCACTTAAAAACATATTTTATTCACCAATAAATAATCCATATTAAGATAATCTACTCAATCTACGAAAGAACGACACCATGACTGCAGTGTATTTTAATGACTACTTACTCAGAAGCATGTAACTATTTTTACATGTGCCAATACTGCTTTTTCATCTGAATTTTAATGTGAACTAAAGTTAATCTCAAGTATTACTTAACCCCTTTAAGTGGTGAGAAAAATATTACTCTTTTCTAAGGATGGCAAAACAAAAGCATTTGAAAACTAATATCATTAAGGTTAAAAACTCATGAAGTGAACAGATAGGTAAGCGAATTAAGGGGATCCCACAAGAATCTTTCCTGTAGAGATATCAGGGAAGGTGACATAGTCTTTATACCTCTACCCAATCAAAGATCTGTTCATCATTCGCTTTGTCCTCAATAATGAGTTTCTCGAGTCGCTTATATAGCTCTTCGGCAGACAATTCTTTCTTTGAAAGTGCTTCAGAGGAACAGGGACTGTCAGACTCTATGAAGTCCAACTTCTGAAACATAAAAGGAGGAACATATTAATATATTAATATAATTCTATGTTATCATCCTGAGAGAAGAACAAAGTCATAGGTTATGTCTTCTATTTTACACGGAATCAGAATGATCAGCAGAGGCTATTTTATGTTTGTAGTTGCTTCTTTTTTGAGATAGGGTCTTGCTCTGTCACCCAGGCTGGAGTTTGGCTCACTGCAACTTTCACATCACGGGCTCAAGCAATCCTCCCACCTCAGCCTCCTGAATAGCCGGGACTCCAGACCTGTACCACCACACTTGGCTATTTTTTTGCATTTTTAGTAGAGAAGGGGTCTCGCCATGTTGCCCAGGCTGGTCTTGAGCTCCTGAGCTCAAGCAATCTGCCCTCCTTGGCCTCCCAAAGTACTGGGATTATAGGCATGACTCACCACGCCCAACCTGTTTGTATTATAGTTTTGAAAGACTGTAGTCCACTATCCTTCTGAATATTTTTCCAGCTTCTCATACTGTGTATCTTAAAAAGGAAGGAAATAAACCCCCTATAATTATCTCTAGGCTATGGTTACATGCAAATAACCAATCTTCCCCTTGAGCTTCAATCTTCCCCTTAGCTGCAACGTAGCTCTTTAAGGCAGGATGGGAGCCCTAGAAAAGGGTAAAGTTTCACTACCTTTCTGCAACCTATGGTTTAATATTAGTATTGGTACTCAGCAAACTTGATAGGTTAATATTAGGTTAATATTAAACCTATGGTTTAATATTAGTATTGGTATCAAAACTCGATAGTTTTGGCTTTGTTAAGTTATGGCCATTTTGAATATAGGTGTGAGAAATGATGCTATAAGTGTTTAGCACGTAGATACGTAGTTTTAAAAAATCTATAATCAGTCTGGGTGCAGTGGCTCATGCCATTAATCCCAGCACTTTGGGAGGCCAAGGCAGGAGGAGTGTATGAGTCCAGGAGTTTGAGACCAGCCTGGGCAACATGGCAAAACCCCGTCTCTACCAAAACAAATACCAAAATTAGCCAGGTGTTGTGGCGTGTGCCTGTGGTCCCAGCTATTCAGAAGGCTGAGATGGGAGGATTGCTTGAGCATGGGAGGTTGAGGCTGCAGTGAGCTGTCACTGTGCCACTGCACTGCAGCCTGGCAATAGAGCGAGATCCTGTCACAAAAAGAAAAAAAAATCTATAATCAAAATTATTCATAATTTTCAAGGGACTAAAGAAATGAGGTATGTTGGTATGCCTTGCTTCATGTGGCTTCTTTATACAAAAACCATAAAGATGAATATATTAAGGATTACTCACATTAGGTTTTCTCTAATACCCTTGAATACTCTGTTATAGTCCTGTACCCTATCCCCAATCCACAAAGTGAAAACCACTGTCTTGAATTCTGTCATCTGATTGTTCCATTTCTACCACTTATGTAGCATCTCTAAATGATACTTCCCAATAAGGTTTTATTATTTATTTATTTTTGACTTGGGGTCTTACTATGTTGCCAGGTTGGACTTGAACTCTGGGACTCAAAGATCCTCCTGCCTCAGCCTCCTGAGCAGCTGAGACTACAGTGTGTACCACTGCACCCAGCTCCATAAGGTTTTAGAAACGTGGCTCAATATTACAAACAATTTTTTCTGATTCAGTATTGGTTAACTATACATCCAATCCATGATGCTCTAATATACGCAAAAAAGCACAACATGAAGGCCATAGCTCTTTAAGCAAACCGAAAGTCAAGATACAGGCCAAGTTTTTTTCAACCTCATTTTTCAAACTATACTCTAAACACTTTTATATATTCATTTTATTATGTATATATTATTTTGCCTTTTCTTTCTTTTAAACTGAAAGAAAAAAAAATATTTATTTATTTAGACAGAGTCTTCCTCTTTTGCCCAAGTTACAGTGCAATGGCACTAGCATGGCTCACTGCAGCCTTGACCTCTAATTGCTTTTTTTTTTCCTTTTAAACTGAAGTCTCATATTTATTTATTTATTTAGACAGGGTCTTGCTCTTTTGCCCAGGTTACAGTGCAGTGGCACTAGCATGGCTCACTGTAGCCTTGACCTCCCAGGCCAAGTGATCCTTAGCCAACTAATGCAAGAACGAAAAATCAAATACTGCGTGTTCTCACTCATAGGTGGGAACTAAATGCTGACAACACATGGACACATAGAGTGGAACAACACACACGAACCTATCAGAGGGCAGAGGTTGGGAGGAGGGAGAAGATCAGGAAAAATAATAGGTACCAGGCTAATACCCGGATGACAAAATAATCTGTACAACAAACCCCCATGACACAAGTTTACCTATATAACAAACCTGCAAATGCACCCTGACCTTAAAATAAAAGTTAAATTTAAAGAAAAATGAGGGAGAGGGAGTGGAGGAGGAGGAAAGAGGAGAGAGGGGAGAGGAGAGGAGAGAGAGAGATAAGAGAAAGAGAGAGAGACAGACAGACAGAGATACTATTGATGGCAGTGGCTGCTGCCATTACGCTGGCTGTAGCAGGGAGGCGCAGCTGGTGCTATACACTGCATGGAGCTGGTGGGAGCCCTGTCCCTTCTGAGTTGGGATGGGAGCTGCCTGTGCTACTGCAGCCACCCAAACCGCAGCTGTAGACCCAGGCCTCCTGCTCTATGGAACAGGCAGGAGTCCTGCCCTCCTAGAGTCACCCAAACTGCAGCTATGGATCCGAGCCTCTCTGTGCTCTTGGGGGATCAGGGAACAGGCAGGATCTCCCCTCCTGGGTGCTGTCGCAGCTGCGTGACCCACGGCTGCAGACCTGTGCCTCCCGTTCCACAAAGCAGGCAGGAGACGGGACAAGGGGGAGCCCTGCCTCTTCTGAGTTGGTGGGGTGGGAGATCTGGGGTGCAGCTGTGGCTGCCCTCCCAGGCATGCAGGACCCGGGCATCTCTGCAGTCTGCACCCTCAGGTGCCCCAGGAAGGATCCTCTGTCCCTGCAGGTTCAGGGGTGTCTGCTCTCCGATCTTGGAGTGGGGTTGGGACCAAGCCCCAGGTCCATGAATGGCAGCAGGAGGCAGACAGAGTCCTGGGTAGAAGGGGGCAGGGTCCCCAGTAAGGCCCCACCCTCAGGCCAGGGAGGACCTGAAGGCTGGGGGCTGGGGTGTCAGTCCAGCAGACTGGAGTGGGGTAACACGGTGCCTCTTCCAGGCCCAACCATGGCTGCCTATGGACCAATCACCATGCATTTCCTCCCCTCTGAGGTATAAAAGCCCTGGGCTTAGCCAGAGCAGGGCAGAAGATGGCCAGAGGTCAAAGAGGGCAGAGAGACGATGGGAGGACCAGCTGCAGAGAAGAGTGCCTTCTCTGCTGAGAGCTACAGAGATGACTTGCAAGCAGAGAGGAGCTACCCTCTCCACTGAGAGCTTCAGAGACGTGCACAAATGTCCAAATGACCTGCCTGTGGAGAGGAGTTATCCTCTCCAGAGCCATGATGGCAGATTACAGGCACGTGGGATCACAGGCGCGTGCTACCACATCCAGCTAATTTTTGTATTTTTATTAGAGATGGGGTTTCACCATGTTGGCCAGGCTGGTCTTGAACTCCTGACCTCGTGATCCGCTACCCACTCCTCTGAGCTGTTCTAATACTAACTAAATCTCTTCTTCACCCTTCACTTGTTTGCATACCTCATTTTTCCTGGACACAGGACAAGAACTCAGGCAAAGGTGCCATGGTCACAGAGGTTTCTGGCCAAAAAAATCCACACCCCAGAGATCCCATAACACTACTGCTTAAATACTTTGATAGTCACAGCCCTAAAAGCTACTTTAGTCGGAAAGGGTTGAAATAACAGCCAGTCCCAGCACTGGCCTCTCAGTCAACTGCTAGGCAGATTAAAAGACACAACCCCAATCCTTGGAAAATGAAGTCCTTATTATTCAACCTGGCACCAGCAAGCTGCACCAGAAATGGTGTGATGCCAGTTTCCTAGCGGTCTGCCACAGGGCTGGGTGCTGGTAGGTTCTATGCAAAATTCCTAAATTCACTGAAATTTATCAGACTGTTTTCATCATGCATTTCCCTGGTGTTGATAATGCATGTATGTAACCAGACTCCACAGTTCCAAAACAGTTGGCTTTAACAGATCTTGCCAGTTCAATGGTTGTGTCAGTGGAGGGACTGAATCCTGGAGCTTCACCACCTTCCCTATTACGTATACTTCCCTATTATGTATACTTCACCATCTTCCCTATTATGTATACTTCACCATCTTCCCTATTATGTATACTTCACCATCTTCCCTATTATGTATATATCAATTTTCAAATATTAAACCCACCTTACATTTCTGGGATAAACCCTACATTATTATTATTATTATTATTATTATTATTATTTTTCCTGATACAGAGTCTTGCTCTGTCACCCAGAGCTGGAGTGTAGTAATGTGATCTTAGCTCACTGCAACTTCTGCCTCCTGGGTTCAAGCAATTCTCCTGCCTCAGACTCCCGAGTAGCTGGGATTACAGGCACGTGCTATCACACCCAGCTAATTTTTGTATTTTTAGTAGAGACAGGGTTTCACCATGTTGGCCAGGCTGGTCTCGAACTCCTGACCTCGTGATCTGCCCACGTCGGCCTCCCAAAGTGCTGGGATTACAGGCATGAGCCACCATGCCCAGCCAATCCTACCTTATTATAATGTATTACTCTTATTATATATTGTTGGATTTGATTTTCTAAAATTGTATTGGGAATTTTTTCTCAAAAATTTTTTTTTATTATACTTGAAGTTCTAGGGTACATGTGCACAACGTGCAGATTTGTTACATATGTATACCTGTGCCATGTTGGTGTGCTGCACCCACCAACTCGTCAGCACCCATCAACTCGTCATTGTAAATGTAAATACAAATTACATTGTAGATGTAAATATCAGGTCTAACTCCCAATGCCATCCCCCGCCCCCATAATAGGCCCCGGTGTGTGATGTTCCCCCTCCAGAGTCCAAGTCATCTCATTGTTCAATTTCTCAATGTTCATGAGACATATTGCTCTATAGATTTTTGAAATGTCTTTGGTTTTGGTATCAGACTAATGCTGGCCTTAGAGAAGTACCCGTTCCTCTTCAATATTCTGAATAGTTGTAGAATTATTTTGTTAAATGGGTATTATTTCTGCTTTAAATGTTTGGTAGAGTTTACCAGTGAAATCATTTAAGCCTGGACTTGTTTTGTGGGAAGATTTTTAACTATGAATTCAATTTCTTTAATAGATATGCAGGTTATCCATCTCTTGAGACAGCTCTAGTAGTCTGTATCTTTTAAGAAATTTGTGGCTGAGTGCAGCGGCTCACGCCTGTAATCCCAGCACTTTGGGAGGCCGAGGCAGGCGGATCACCTGAGGTCAGGAGTTCGACACCAGCCTGACCAACATGGAGAAACCCCATCTCTACAAAAAATACAAAATTAGCCAGGCGTGGTGGCACATGCCTGTAATCCCAGCTACTTGGGAGGCTGAGGCAGGAGAATCACTTAGGTTCTCCTGAGGTTACGGTGAGCCAAGATCATGCCACTGCACTCCAGCCTGGGCAACAAGAGCGAAACTCTGTCTCCAAAAAAAAAAAAAAAAGAAAAAAAAAAAGAAAAATGTGTTCACTTCAACTAGTTCAACTACATCGGTGTATTCAACTAGAGTTACTTCTTTTTGAAGACAGGGTCTCACTCTGCTGTCTAGGCTGGAGTGTAGTGACAGGATTACAGCTCACTGTAGCCTTGACCTCCCGGGCTCAAGCAATCCTCCCACCTCAGCCTCTTGATTACAGGCATGTACCACCATGCCTGGCTTATTTTTGCATTTTTTGTAGAGATGGGATTTTACCATCTTGCCCAGGTTGATCTTGAACTCCTAGGCTCAAGCAATTTGCCTGCCTTGGCCTCTCAAAGTGTTGGAATTACAGGCATGAGCCACCATGCCTGGCTGATGTATTTATTGACATAAAGATCATTCATAAAATTTCCTCACCCACTTTTATGTACAGAATCTGTGTTGATGTTACTGCTTTCATTCCAGATATCAGCAATATGTACCTTCTTTTTAAACTTTTTTTCCTGATCAGTCTTGCTAGAGGTTTATCACTTTTATCTTCTCAAAGTACAGGCTTTTTTTTTTTTTTTTTCCCAAGATGGAGTCTCTCCCTTTTGTCCAGGCTGGAGTGCAATGGCGCAATCTCAGCTCATTGTAACTTCCGCCTCCGGAGAACCAGCTTTTGATTTCACTGGTTTTTCTCTAAAAAGTCTTCTATTTCATTGGTTTCTGATATAATGTTTATTATTTCCTTTATTCTATTTACTTGGAGCTTCATTTGCTCTTATTGTTCTAATTTCTTTCTTTCTTTCTTTTTTTTTGTTTTTGTTTTGTTTTTTTGGGGGATAGGGTCTTGCTGTGTTGCCTGGGCTGGTCTCTCAAGCTCCTGGGCTCAAGCAATCCTCCTGCCTTGGCCTCCCAAAGTGTTGGGATTATAGGCATGAGTCGTTGTGTCCAGCCTTATTTTTCTAACTTCTTAAGGCTGAAGCTGAGGTTATTGACCTTTCTTCTTTTCTAAATATCAATGACATGTTATGTTTTCATTTTCATTCAGTTAAAAATGTTTTTTACTATCCTTTTTCATTGCTTCTTTGACCTATGTGTATTTAGAAGTATGTTGTTAAGTTTCTTAGTATGCATTGCCCTAATTCTTAAAGGTTAGTTTAGCTGCACAGGCAATTCTACATTTACTGTTCATTTCTCAGCACTGTGAGATGATTCTACCATCTTCTGGCTTTCATGGTTCCTATTGCAAAGTCTATTTTTTTGTGTTTTTTTTTTTTTTTTTTTTGAGGGGGAGGCAGGTAAGTAATGTGCTGCTTCTTTCCAGTTTCTTTAAAATCTTTTGTATTTGTTGGCCGGGCGTGGTGGCTCAAGCCTGTAATCCCAGCACTTTGGGAGGCCGAGACGGGCGGATCACGAGGTCAGGAGATCGAGACCATCCTGGCTAACACGGTGAAACCCCGTTTCTACTAAAAATACAAAAACTAGCCTGGCGAGGTGGCGGGCGCCTGTAGTCCCAGCTACTTGGGAGGCTGAGGCAGGAGAATGGCGTGAACCCGGGAGGCGGAGCTTGCAGTGAGCTGAGATCCGGCCACTGCACTCCAGTCTGGGCGACAGAGTGAGACTCCGCCTCAAAAAAAAAAAAATCTTTTGTATTTGTCTTTGGTATTATGCAGTTTCACTATTATGCAGTTTTGTATTTGTCTTTGGTATTATGCAGTTTCACTTTTGTATTTGTCTTTGGTATTATGCAGTTTCACTAAAATATAATTATCCTGTATGGCATATATGGACTTCCATTATAGATTTGTATATTTTATCACTTCTAGAAGTCTCAGCCACTGTCTCTTCAAACATTGCCTCTTCTCCGTTCAGGCTAATTTTCCTTCTGGGACTCCAATTAAGATAGTTTAAATGGTCTCTCATTCTTTCCTCCAAATCTCCTAATGTAGCAACATATCTTAGATAGCTACCTACAGATTTTGGTGTATGTGTGTGTGACTTTTGTTTATTTGTTTGTTTTTTGTTTTTTTTGACAGGCTCTCGCTTTGTCTCTCAGGTTGGAGTGCAGTGGTGTGATAGTATCTCACTGCAGCCTTAAACTCACAGGTTCTAGTGATCCTTCTATCTCAGTCTCTCGAGTAGCTTAGGACTACAGGTGCACCAATATACCCAGTTAATTTTTTTTTTTTTTTTTTTTTTGAGACGGAGTCTCGCTCTGTCGCCCAGGCTGGAGTGTAATGGAGCAATCTTGGCTCACTACAAGCTCCACCTCCCGGGTTCACGCCATTCTCCTGCCTCAGCCTCCTGAGTAGCTGGGACTACAGGCACCCACCACCATGCCCGGCTAATTTTTTTTTCTGTATTTTAGTAGAGACAGGGTTTCACCGTGTTAGCCAGGATGGTCTCGATCTCCTGACCTCATGATCTGCCTGTCTCGGCCTCCCAAAGTGCTGGGATTACAGGCGTGAGCCACTGTGCCCGCCCCAGCTAATTTTTTTTTTAGTAGAGACAGGTCTCACTATGTTGTCCAGGCTGATCTCCAACTCCTGGCTTCAAGAGATTCTCTTGCCTCAGCCTCCCAAAGTGCTAGGACTATAGGCATGAGCCACTGCACCCAACCTTTTTTTTTTTTTTTCCAAATCTCTTTAACCATTTTGACTAGTCTCTTGTTTGCTCATTTTTGTGATTTCTTCTCTTTAATATGGTATTGTTTTATATTCTAAATGATAATTCCATTACCTCAAGTCCATGGGATCTAAATCTACTACTTATTGTCTGTTTACTTTTATCTTTACTTCTTTAATTGTATGCTAAATGAACACCAAGTGTCAACTCATATATTTAGATAACTTGTGTTTGTAGAAAATAAGGGGACCTAAGTTGAGGATGTTTCTCCAAAGAGCATTTTGATTTGCTTCTTCTGGGAGCCAAGGTAATACTGAACTGGGACTAAGTCAACTTTTTCCATGACATCTGACAGCATTTGTAATAGTATCTTCCCATTGGGCTATGTGTCCTTTGGGCAAGATGCCTTTCACATGTAATTACTATTCATAGTTCAGGTTTCATCTCTGGTTTTTCCCCCTCATTAATTCTTTTTGTTCTTTTGAAGGAAATTACTTCCACCTCTTCTGGAGTCCAGCAACACATCAGAACTTATGCTTCATGCAGGTTCTTATTGCTGTGGTAAGAAAGCTCTTCAGTGTTCTAGACTGCAACCAAAAAGAAAGCTAAGGTCCATAGCAACCTAATATAATGTCTTTATCCAGAACAATATACTTATTTTAAAGTCATTTTCAGATTGCATTCTTGTTCTCTTTATCTTGTTCCTGATTTTGTTGGCTGTCTTAGCTTTAGTTTTCCTCATGAGTTTTAGGATTTTGATTTTCAGTAACGTTTTGAGAGAGTTTTGTTTTCTTTCTGTTACTTTTCTTGATCTAACTTGTTTTATGGTTACCTCAATCTAACAGCCTACAAATCCTCCTGTAGGACCAGATTATACTGACCATGGGGTCTTCTGTTTTGTAGGTTTCTGGATTTAGTTACCAAGTCAGTAGGCGGGATAGCTAAGTATAAGGGTATAAGACTTAAACCCTGGGTCTTATACCCTGGCTATAAGACTGTGTCTCCTTCCTTGCACTTATTTACCTGTGCAGTTTCAAGTTAAAAGCTTGTCTCTAATCTTCCACCTTATAAGGATAACAGTCTCCATTCCCCACAGAATAACTTCTGGCTGCTTCTGCCTGCCATCAGACCCAGAAATCAGGAGACAGCTTTGGCCCTGTCACCCTGCCTTACTTGTCAACTTCATTTCTGCTTCCTGGAGCTTGTTTTTCTACAGATTGCTAAGTCTTTTACATTTTCTTGTTTTAAACATCAATCATCTGATGACCACACAGTTGCGGAGTGCCTTTAAAAGCATGAACTTAAAACGACATCTTTACCAAAATTCCTATTTTGATGTAATTTTAATGACTGGAATACGAAGGAAATTACCTTCATTTCCTCTATGAAACAGATCAACTATCAAACAGCAAAACATAAGCCTTGTTCTTACCTGCTCCAAAAGAAAATTATGTACATCTTCTCCTTCTGGTAAAAAGTCCTTCCAGCTGAGGTCAGCCTCCCTCCATAAGGCTCCCACTTTCTTATGGCTCTAAAATAGAGATAAATTCAATCCATTTACTTTCACAGTGGAAGAAGAAACAGAAAAGAAAAAAAAAAAAGAAGATTTGCCTGAAGTCAAAGAGTGCAAAACCCAAAAAGCTGAAAAATCAAAACTTTTCCAGTGGGGCATGGTGGTGCACACCTGTAGTCCTAGCTTTTACTTGGGAGGCTGAGGTGGGAAGATAGCTTTCACCCAGGAGTATGAGTCTAGCCCAGGCAACACACACAGCAAGACCCGTCTCAAAAACAAACTTTTCCTCGCTGATAAAAAGTTAATCTCTTAAGACTTGTGACTTTCAAACTAAGATGTCTGAATGCATATAAATATAATGGTGAATAATTGAAGTACAGCTGCTTAAGGTTAAATACTTTATTTATGAGGTGACTAATCTGGGGAGCTACAAGCTGGTTATTTGGGATTTATAAATATAAACATCAAAAAAAGTCCAATACATAGAGTTTATAAATTCCACATTGTGTCTTTTCCTAGATAGCTCTGTATGTATCTGCTATTAAAGCCATTCAAGAAGCCTCACTAGAATCCCTCTTCGTAACAGATCACAGCGATGCTGCCTGATACAAGGAGGCTTAAGGCAGCTGTTGCTCCTGAACCAGGAATGAGAAGTGTTTCAAGGGCAAGAAGCACAAGGTTGAGCCCAAGAGAGACAATAAAGAAGAGCTGTTGTCAGGCAGAAAAACGTGAAGAGGTACAAGTCCTCTAGCTGGAGAAAGTCACAGTGAAAAGGAAAGTGGCAGGTCTGAGGCTGTGGCTGTCATCTGAGAGGCAGGTATTAATTACTTCATAGAGTAACTTGTCCAAGGCACAGCTGAAAATATGGTGGAACCAGAATTTGAACTCAGGAATCTAGCTCCAAAGCTTATACTCTATGAGAATTTAGTTTTATTTAGAAGTAGGGTTGTGCTGTTTCTACACATAAAAGTTAGTAAGAATGTGAGTTTTATTTTTAGTTATTATTATTAATTTTTGAGACAGAGTCTCTTTCTGTAGCTCAGGTTGAAATGCAGTGGCACAATCTTGGCTCACCCCAACCTCCGCCTCCCAGATTCAAGCGATTCTCCTGCCTCAGCCTCCCAAGCAGCTGGGATTACAGGTGCCTGCCACCACGTCTGGCTAATTTTTGTATTTTTAGTAGAGGTGGGATTTCGCCATGTTGGCCAGGCTGGTCTCCAACTCCTGACCTCAAGTGATCCACCCGCCTCGGCCTCCCAAGGTGCTGGGATTATAGGCGTGAGCCACCGCGCTGGCCAGAATGTGAGTTTTTGTTTTGTTTTTTTTGAGATGGAGTCTTGCTCTGTTGCCAGACTGGAGTGCAGTGGCATGATCTTAGCTAACTGCAACCTCCACCTCCTGGGTTCAAGCGATTCTCCTGCCTCAGCCTCCTGAGTAGCTAGGATTACCGGTGTGCATGCCACCACGCTCGGCTACTTTTTGTATTTTTAGTAGAGACGGAGTTTCACCATGTTGGCCAGGATGGTCTCGATCTCTTAACCTTGTGATCTGCCCACCTCGGCCTCCCAAAGTGCTGGGATCACAGGCGTGAACCACTGTGCCTGGCCAGAATGTGAGTTTTAAATAAGGACTAAAGTCAAGTAGGTCAGAGAGGAAGAAATTTTGGACATAAAAACTAGGGTTCAGTAAAAATTTTAGTGCCATTAAGCAAAGAGTAGTATTAACAAATAATCAACAGAACTAGAGACCAGGATATTTAGTGCATCTCTTTATGAATAACTACCATACAAATGGGATACAGAAGGACTTCTGTATCAGAGAGGAATGAAACGCTGGCTTTAAACGTTAAAATCTATCATCCAATATCTTTGGGTCAGGCGTAAGTCAGAAATCACTCCAGAATCTTCATTTCTGAGTTCTATTTTGTTTTGACATCTCTCATCCCTCTCATCCTAGACATTTAATTCCCTTTGTGATGCCACAACACTTCCCCAAACCTCTTAGACTTTAACAGAGCACTTTCACACTCTTTTGAAATCATTGGTTTAGATTTATCTGTTCCCACTTTATAGACTGACAGCCTGCCACAGACTTTATAGACTGACAGCCTCCAGCTCTATGGAGCTTTTCGTTGAAATCTATTAAAACATATAAATGATATACCCATTTTGTTTCAAGGGAAGAAAAAATCACCAACCACAAATAAAACATGTCTTGAGATTCTTTAGAATTATACCAAATCTAGTCGAGATTTGATAAGTCTTCCCCACGATATTAGTAAACAGAAGGACAAATGCGCCTCAGAAAGAAACTGGGTTGAAGCAGAGACCTCACTTTTTTCAAAGAATAAAAGGAAATAGAATTCCTTGCACCTTGAGACCTAAGCTATTCACAGATAACCCAAGATCAAGGTCACTGCACTGCCCTTCCTAATAATGCTGTTGAGGCTGACACTCAGTTTAACACTCACCATTTGTTTGCATAGTAGGTGCAATATTTCAGAAAGCAAGACCCCAGCTCTTCCAACAGGAAGTAAAGGTTTGCTAAATTCTCTGTAAAAGATAGGAGCAGTGAATAAGTACCTCTGAAGAAATCCTTTCTTCTAGAACAACAGGCAAACAATGTGTGACAAAAAGCCAGACACTGTGCAACCTAAACAATACTGGGCAAGCCAAAGCTCCAGGACATGCTCTAAGTCATTTTCAGGAGAAGTTCCTGAAAAGGAACATGCGAGTTCTTGGTTTTTACCTTTTTCTTTAACCACTTCAGTGATAGAAGCAACACAAAGCTCAGGCTCGGTAATCTATTTGTTTATGTAAGTTCTGCTTCAAGCTAAAACGAGAAGCACCTTAGGTAACAGGGAGTTGTGATGCTTCCACAAATTTTTTTTTTTTTTTTTTCTGAGGCAGAGTCTTGCTCTGTCGCCAGGTTGGAGTGCACTGGCGCAATCTCGACTCACCGCAATCTCCAATTCCCTGGTTCAAGCGATTCTCCTGCCTCAGCCTCCCGAGTAGCTGGGATTACAAGCACACAACACCACGCCCAGCTCATTTTTGCATTTTAATAGAGATGGGGTTTCACCATGTTGGCCAGGATTGTTTTGATCTCCTGACCTTGTGATCCGCCTGCCTTGGCCTCCCAAAGTGCTGGGATTACAGGCGTGAGCCACCGAGCCTGGCCGTATATAAAGTATTTTTAAGAAAGGAAGCTTTTCTTTATAGATGAAATTATGGATGAAACAGAGAAGGGGCCAATTTTTTAATAGTCTAAATCAGTATTTCCCAAACTGTGTTCCATAGGATATCTATACTTTAAGTGATGCAATGCTGAATTAAACAAAAGCTAACTACTTTTTATTTATTGCTTTACTATAGGACTCTCATAAACTTTAATATGCTAAATATGTTTTGTTAATCTCGAAAAGGGACATGGCAGTGTGCAAAGTTTGACTATATAAACAACTTTTGTGGAACATTAGTGTTTCAAAGAACAGAGTTTGGGAACCACTGGTCTATATAATGTAGCATCCATTCCCCACTCACATCCAAACCTAGGAATACTTGAGATCTGTTTCTTTTATTATAACCATGAGCATGTACTATGGGGTACTGCAGTCTGACAAGCTACAGTGGGAAAATATAACTACTTACAGCACTAGTGCAATGATAGACACAAAAGCCAGATTAACATTAAGCTTCTAGAAGCAGTCATCTTCCAGTTACACAATTCTGGAGCCAATCTATTATCACAACTACCCTCAACAGACCACAGGGCTATCATATCCCCAACATATCTTAGGTGTAGACCTAGCATAATGTAACATTTTTACACTGAAATCAGAAGTCTTTAAGAGTCACAGGCTGCATTCAAGAGTCTCCAGAAGCAACCATGGGATGGATAGTACTATGCTAGAGAGCTAGCAGGTGAGTTATGTGTCAGTTCTACCTGACATATATCAAGAGAAACAAGTATAACTTACATGGTAAGTTCTCTCATGGAGATTCCGCCTTCTTTTAACATGGGGGTCACCAGTTCAGCAAGGTACAACCAAATATGGGGAATATCAATGGCCATGTCATCTGCCAGTTCCAAAGTTTCTGAAAAACTGAAAAGGAATGGGGGTAAAAATAACATGCAAATGTAATTCAAAAGTTAAGATTAAATAAAAAGATAAAAAAAATCAATCAACAAATACATATTAATCACCTGCTATGTTAGGTATAGTCTAGCCACAAAGTGACTGGTAAACACTTTACCATTCTCAAAGAGATTATGTCAGCGTGGGGAAAAAGACTAGAACAGACAAAAGCATACTTGCAGATAGAGCTAATACTCTGAAGAACATGAACTATGGTACCAGAAGGAGGTCAGAAAACACCTCCATATAAAGGTGACATTTGAAAGCCTTAAATGATGAAAAGGAGGACAGTCCTGTGAAGTTCTAGGGGAAAAACTATCCATTTAATCCCATACTATAAAGAATTCACCACAGTTAAATATCATGTCCTCTGAGTCAATCAAAAGCACTGACTAAACACTTACTGTAACACAGAGCTGACACAAAGAAAAGACAAAAATCTGTGTCCTTGAGGAACCTTACAATGGGTAAAAAAACTGGATGGATATAAAAGAGTCTGACAACATTACTAACATTACCATCATTATTACATGTTACAAACTGTTCTATCTCTACAGAAAAGCTAATGGTTTCAGACTTTTGTCCTATGAATTATAACTATTTCTCAATGTCAAGCAAATGGGAATTAAATGTAAAACTTAGGAAAATCAAATATAAAATACCAGCAGTCTTATGTAGGCTAAAAATCACAGCTATTCATTTGGAAGTAGAGACAAACAACTCAAGACTTTGTTAATTATTTCCATATACAATATATTAAAAAGTACAAAAGCAAATGAATTTAACTACAGGAGACATACACATAACTGCAAGTCATAAGGAAAGGGAGGAATGAATTGAAGGGCTATGAGCAGGTGGTAATTGTATGCATGCCCTTTCAGATCTCTACAATTGTAAAATGTGTGCTTTTCCACTGCAGTTCCAGGTTCTAGCCAAAGTATGCCACCCTTTTTTCAGAGGCCTACATCTCAGTAAAACTTTTCACTTAAAAAGAGCTACTACCATAGGCAGGGCCACCATTCTGAAGCTGCCATTTCAGAACAGTTTGCAGCTCAGCCATATTACCTAACTCTGGGCTTCATGAATCCTTAATTCCAACTTTCTGACCTCACAGCTTGCAATTTTTTGACGCCGAGGACAGTGTCTGTGCTATGGCAAACAGATGTCAAATAATTGCAGGTTCTCTCATTATGCACATACTTTGGGTTCAGTTAATGTACCCCTGATGGAATATAATCTAGCTGGACTCCAGGATTTCTAGGTTAACCACCTGACCCTGCCAACTCCTGCTCCGTGGGCTAGCAGCATAAATGAAGCTGTTCAATGGGCCCAAGAGACAACTGTAGCCATGTTGGTCCTTCAGCAGTATATCTGCTGCTATTTTTATCTCATATATTTTACCTCACTACAAATAAAATACACCCATATTCTTGCCTTGGTTTTTTACTCCTTGATCAGTCAGTTTATCATGGGACAGTCCGCAGAATACAATCAGTGGTCAAATCTATACTGCTAACAAAAACCTTTTTTAGCTGAACATAGGATTTCCAGAGAACAAGCCTGTAAGAAGCTTATTGTTTTTTCAGGTTTACAGTTCCTAAATCCTGTTGCATGATTCTAAAAGAAAAATCCTAAGTGTGTGGAAGCACCTAGGTAATAACTGTCTTTACGTCTTTGCACTACTACATAGTCTATAATAATGCTTTGCACCACATGTATTTTCTAAAAGCTGAAAAAAATGAAACAGAGCTACATCATACCCTTGCCTCTTGGCATGTAGTGACCATCACAGTCATTGAACTATTAGGCTGCTCTTTGGCTGCAGGGAAAAAACCACAGCCACTGGACTGAACTTTGGTAGGGTCTACATAGATGAGATTGCAGATATCCCTCCACCCATTTCAACTACAAAAGCTCCACTTCATTTTATATACTGGGTTTTTGTCTAAAATTTTAATTGTAGAAAGGGATATACGATTAAAAGAAAAATATTTTAAAATTTTAATGCAGTAAAGTTCTGATGAAATCTTTTAAAAAAGCAAAATAATGCTACCACAAACGAAAGTGGTATTGTCAAAATAACCAGAAAACAAATTACAAAATGGCAGTAGCAAGTCCTTATCTATAAATAATTATGTCAAATGTAAATGGATTAAATTTTCCAATCAAAAGACAGAGTGGCTAAATAGATTAAAAAATAAGATCTGGCCAGGTGCAATGGCTCATGCCTGTAATCCCAACACTTGAAGGGGCCAAGGCAGGAGGATCACTTGAGCCTAGTTGTTGGGAGACCAGCCTGGGCAATGTAGGGAGAATCTGTCTCTATAAAAAAATAAAAAAAAATAGCGAGGCATCATGATACATGGCTGTGGTCTCAGCTACCCAGGAGGATTGCTTGAGCCCAGAAAGAAGAGGTTACAGTGAGCCTTGATTGCGCCACTACACTCCAGCCTGGGTGAGAGAGTGTGACTCTCTCTCAAAACTTAAAAAATAAATAAATGAAAAATGAGATCCAACCATATGCTGTCTGTAAGAGACTCATTTTACTAGTAAGGACATTAATAGACTGAAAAGGAAGAGAAGAAAAAAGATATTTCATGAAAACAGAAACCAAAAGAGGGCAGGGGTAGCTATACTTACACAAGACAAAAAGGACATTAAGTCAAAAACTATAAGAAGAGACAAAGGTCATTATGTAATGATAAAGGAATCAATTCACTAAAAGGATATCACAATTATAAATACATATGCACCTCACATTGGAGTACCTAAAAACATAAGGCTATTCATTATCTGAAGGGAAAGATAGACTACAGTACAGCAAGAGTAGGGGACCTCAATACCCTTCTTTAAACAATGAACAACTCATCTAGACAGAAAATCAGTAAGGAAACATTGGCCTTGAATTATACTTTAAACCAAACAAAAATATACAGAATATTCCATTAAACAGCAGCAGAATACATACTCGTCTAAAGTGCAAATAAAACATTCTCCCCAATAGATCATATGTTAGACCACAAAACAAGATTTAACAAATTTAAGAGGACTGAAATCATATCAAGTATCTTTTTGGATCACAATGCAATGAAACTTGACATCAGTAACAGGGGAAATCTTGGAAAATATCCAAACATGTGAATGTCAAACAACATTCTCCTAAACAACCAATACGTCACAGAAAAAATTACAAAGGAATTTTAAAAAATATCTTGAGACAAATGAAAATGGAAACACAACATACCAAAACTTATAGAATGCAGCAAAAGTACTCTTAAGAGGGAAAAATGAGTATGCATATCAAAAAAGAGAAAAGATCTCAAACAATATACCATTACACATCAAGGAACTAGAAAAAGAAGAACAAACTAAGCCCAAAGTTAGCACAGGGAAGGAAATAACAAACATGCAAACAGAAATAAATGAAATAGACACTTAAAAAATGAAAGAAAAAAAAATCAATGATACTCGGGGTTTTTTCTTTTTTTGGAATAATGAAGAAAATCAAGAAACCCTTATCTAGACTAGGAGGAAAGAGAGAAGACTCAAAATAAGGAATGAAAGAGGAGGTATTACAACTGATACCACAGAAATACAAAGGATCATTAAGAAACTACTATGAACAATCATATGGATAATCTAGAAAAAAACAGATAAACTCATAGATACATACAACAAATCAAGACTGAATCATGGCCAGGTGCACTGCCTTAAACCTGTAATCCCAGCACTTTGAGAGGCCAAGGTGGAAGGATCATTTGAGCCTAGGAGTGCAAGACCAGTCTGGGCAACATACTGAGACACCATCTCTACAAAAAATAAAAAATGAGCTGAGCATAGTGGCATGCACCTACTGTCCCAGCTACTTGACAGGCTGAGGTGGGAGGATCACTTGAACCCAGGAGGTTGAGGTTGCAGTGAGCCACGATGAAAGCCACTGCACTCCAACCTGGGTGACACAGCAAGACCCTATCTCAGAAAGGAAAAAAAAAAAAAAAAGGCCCAGGACTAGATGGCTTCACTGCTGAATTCTACCAAACATTTGAAGAAGAACAAATTCTTCTCAAACTCTTCCAAGAAATCGAAGTGGAGAAAATACTTTCCAAGTCATTTCACAAGGTCAGTATGGCAATCCTCCCACCTCAGCTTCTTGAGTAGCTGCAGCTATAGGCACCCACCACCATGCCCAGATAGTTTTGGTATTTTTTGGTAGGGATGGGGTTTCACCATGTTGCCCAGGCTAGTCTGAAACTCCTAGGCTCAAGCAACTTGCCCACTATGGCCTCCCAAAGTGTTTTTTTGTTTTTAAAGATAGGATCTCACTCTGTTGCCCAGGCTGGGGTGCAGTGATGCTCTCATAGTTCATTATAGCCTTGAACTCCTGGGCTCAAGCAATCCTCCTGCCTTAGCCTCCCAAGTAGCTGTAATGATTGGCACGTGCCACCATGTACAGCTACTTTGTTAATTTTTTTTTAGAGATGGGGTCTTGCTATATTGCCCAGACTGGTCTTGAACTCCTGGCCTCAAGCCATCCTCCCACCTTAGCCTCCCTGGTAGCTGAAGATTACAGGTGCAAGTCACCATGTCCAGCCTATGTAGGGTCTTTTACCAATGTAGAATTGCTGTAAGCAGTAATAAAAGTTCCAGAAAAGTAGTCAAGGAAGAGATAAGAATTTCCTAACAAACATCTCCCAAAATGAAATATTAATGTATCAATCTTCCTCTAGGGTACATATTTTGTGTCTATTATCCACTCTAATTTTTACAACCTTGGTCTTCATTTGTTTATTACACTTTCAAAGTCATTCCAATTCTGTGACTAACAGCAAACTGCACTCAACTGTATTTATTAGACAGTTTTTAAAAAGTTTTCTGAAATCATGATATAAAAAGACTATCAACACACAGTTTGAAGTACATGTACCTATACAATAATGCTTCTACCTATCTACCTATCGACCTAACTTGTGTCATAAAGTATTTAGATTCAAGTCCTGAAAATATCAGGAGAATGGCTTGATGTTATCTTTGTGGAGGTACGTTTTACATACAGCAACTATTATGCTCACAGCTGACATAACATCTTGTAAGGAAAATTCCAAAGGACCTAAAAGCTATATTCATAAAGTCTATTTGAAATTTTTGTCTATTTTACTACTTTGCAGCAGTGCATACTCTAAAGAGAACTATAGGGAGAAATGGCAGATTAGTAACTAGCTCACCAGGGATCAGTATACCTGGAGGCTTTCTGCCTTTTTTTTTTTTTGAGATGGAGTCTCACTCTGTTGCCAGGATGGAGTGCACTGGTACAATCTCGGCTCACTGCAACCTCTGACTCCCTGGTTCACACAATTCTCCTGCCTCAGCCTCCCGAGTAGCTGGGATTACAGGCATGTACCACCATGCCCAGCTAATTTTTGTATTTTCAGTAGAGATGGGGTTTCACCATGTTGGCCAGGATGGTCTCAATCTCCTGACCTCGTGATCCGCCTGCTTCGGACTCCCAAAGTGCTGGGATTACAGGCGTTAGCCACCGCGCCTGGCTGCCTTTCTGCTTTCTAACCTTCCCAGGGTTATCACTGGCTTGGCGAGCTAGGCAGAAACTGCTTCCCCAACTGTTCAGAAGTTGACATCTAAGCAGTAGCAGTATCCAAAGCAGCTGATCTCAGAGGCTCTTCCACAATACTATGGAAGGACGACACTATCTTTGTAGGTCAAGAAATAGAAGCAAAAGACAGGGTATCTTCATGGCTCCAATGAAATGGTCTCCCTAGACAGTATGAACCATTTATAACTCAGGTTTTAGAAGGAATTGTGAAATTCTCATCTACTTGCAAGAAGGCTCCTGGCGGACACTGACATGAAGCAATCCCTACCATTTCCCTCTTAGAAAAAGGTGGGCACTAAATTGTCAGGCCTCTCCATTCTGAATAAAATAGTACAACTTTTACATGTCTTGGTCTAAGGTCCAAGACTGGTTAGGTCTAAGCATCAAAAGTTAGGCCTGGAGACACTGCATTGCCTCTAGTTACAGAAGGAAGCAGGTATGGTGAAACATGAAGTAATTGCTGAGACACAGAAGTGTTAACCTTATTTTATGTCTAAATAAAAGGTAGTAGTGTGCGAGTTATTGCCAGCAACAGCAATTCTACTACCAACAACAAAAGTGTAGCCACCATGTCTGGTTATGATATTCTTTCTTCAGGGAATCCCACAAAGGGAGAAATGCAAATGTCTGAGATATCCTAGAGACTAAGCTAGTATCTCACAAGTTCAATTATAGCCAATAATGGTAGACAATGCTTCCGGGGATCTTTATAAATATGAATCAACTTCAGAGTATAGTTTGAAGAGACAGAAAATAGTAAACAATAATTTACCATTATCATTTCCAGAATTTTCTGAGGAATATATCATAATACCTGGGTAATAAGTAACTATTTGTAAATGGATATCCTTGTCACTCCAACAGTATTATTTCTAGGAAATTATAGTTTCAAGTCTGCTGGGGGGACCATATTCAATCTGACTTTGAGGGTGTACATACCTTCATTTGCTCTTACCATTTGCACTGGCTAGTTACTGGACTGAATTGGAAGCTTCTCTTTTAAAACTGGGAAACCATCCTGGCCTTAAAAACCAATAACCACAGCAACTTTTGCCAAAATTTCTTACTAACTGGTTCAAATGGACTTAATCTAGTCATTCACTGAATTCAGAGCAATCTAGCTTATTGCTGAAAGAAAACTTTTTTTTTTTTTTTCCATACAGGGTCTCATTCTGTTACCTAGGCTGGCGTGCAGTGGTTTGATCATGGCTGACTGCAGCCTGGACCTCCCAGGTGCAATCCTTCTGCCTCAGCCTCCCAAGTAGCTGGGACTATAGGTGCACACCACCATGCCCAGCTAATTTTTGTATTTTTAGTATAAATGGAGTTTCACCATGTTGCCCAGGCTGGTCTCAAACTCCTGGGCTCAAGCGATCTCTCTGCCTCAGCCTTCCAAAGTACTAGGATTACAGGTGTGAGTCACTATGCCCAGCCTGAAATAAAACTTTTTTTTTTTTGAGAGGGAGTCTCACTCTGTCACCCAGAATGAAGTACAGTGGCACAATTTCAGCTCACTGCAACCTCTGCCTCCCTGGTTCAAGTGATTCTCTTGCTTCAGTCTCTGGGTAGCTGGGATTCATGCCACCATGCCTGGCTAATTTTTTGTATTTTTAGTAGAGACAGGGTTTCACCACGTTAGCCAGGATGGTTTCGATCTCCTGACCTCGTGATCCATCCGCCTCGGCCTACCAAAGTGCTGGGATTACAGGTGTGAGCCACGGTGCCCAGCCTAATATTCATAGTTTTAGTAGAGACGGGGTTTCACCATGTTGGTCAGGCTGGTCTTGAACTCCTGACCTCGTGATCCGCCCACCTCTGCCTCCCAAAATACTGGGATTACAGGCGTGAGTCACCACTCCTGGCAAGAAAACTTTTTAATGATCCTAGGGGCAAGTATAAATTTTCGAGGACCTAGAAGACAATGTGATCATTGCCTGCAAAATCAAATGAATAAATTCAACAATGACTTTTCCGTTTTTTTCAGACTAAGCCAGGCGGAGTGCAGTGGTGCAATCTTTGCTCACTGCAACCTCCGCCTCCCAGGTTCAAGCAATTCTTATGTCTCAGGCTCACAAGTAGCTGGGATTGCAGGTTCACGCCACTACATTGGGCTAATTTTTGTATTTTTAGTAGATGCTGGCCATGTTGGCCATGGCTGGTTTCAGACTCCTGATCTCAAGTGATCCACCCACCGCAGCCTCCCGAAGTGCTGGGATTACAGGTGTGAGCCACTGCACCCGGCCAATAATGACATTTAATGGTTACCTTATTCTAAAAGGATGGCCATATGTGAAATGACTACAGAAAAATATACAGAGGCATTTAATCATATGTGCATTTAATTTATGAGAATATAAGCTTGGCAAAAAAAAAAAAAAAAGAAAGAAAGAGGAAAATTACAAGTAGTGCAGAATTCTTCCTGCCATTTGATTCAATAAGCGTATGTCCAGGTGAGGATGAGACGGTAGATGCATATCTAGTGTCCAGACCTTAGGAGATCCTAGCTGCTATTCCCTTAGAGAGTGGGCATCTGTCAGTGCTGGGTGTGACTCTGTGTTTATATTTGATACAACATGGCTCCTAAAACAAAATTTTTTACCAATGCAATTTTCACTTTAAACATTAGTTATACAACCTATGCCTGGGTGAAATTTTGTGGTTGAACCAAAAGGAACCTGATCCATGCACTTGTGATGATGGTATATCACAAATATACCAGAACCTGATCAAATGAGGATTCACCACCAATGACAGGCAGACCTCATCAAACCGTCCATTGACAAGAATCATAATGAAACCAAACTGAAATAGACTAAACCATTAAGAACATGGAGTTACATATCCTTCTCCATGAGGCTAAAGTGGGCAGACAAGTGCTTCCTAGCCACAATAACCATGGTTTATTGGAAGAATAAGGTTTTTAAATTTAAGACAATTTTTTAGAATTGTTCTCAAAAAGAAAAGGTTTTTTCCTCAAAGAACATTTGGGGATCACATGTAAATGGGCTGCTAAAGGCCTCAGAGTTTCCCTGAGGCTAAGGGGTCTCTGCTACCTTACTTACATCATGATAGAGATCTAACAAAAATATTCAGAAAACCAAAAGATAACCTTTATGCCCTAGCACAATCTATAAAATGCCATCACATCAACCAACATATATCAATATATTAATTGCATCATATCAACATATTACAGTGGATACAATTTTCATCTATGGAAAAAACTAAATACTTAAAGAGGTAAGTACTTTAAAAATTAACTGATACCCAAGAGCCTAGTAACTGAATACCACTCTTGAAGAGGATACCGACCCTTTGAAAAAGTCCTGTTTGCTGAGTTTTTCTGATTGTACCAGCTGATAGAGTAGTTGGCCCATGTGATCCCTGGTGATCTGGCTCCTTTCCAGGGTGGACTCCACTCCCACTCTCACAAAAACATGTAGCAGGCCCTGGGCATTCAGCTCTTCCACACACTGCACGGCTTCCTGTTCCAACAGCAAAGAAAGGCTTACTCCAAAATCTGGATAGTGTTACCAGAATGTTAAGATAACTTTAAAATCTTTTACTTATAACAGAATCAGGAGAAAGCTCCATGAACAGAACAGTTTCCATATTTACGTTTCTATTTGTTTAACATAATATATAGCTCAGTAAATTGCAGGCTGATATGGGCAATATTAAAAGTCATACAAAAAAACAGCATTATAGCTCTTTTCAAATTTGTCTAGTAGATTTTCCAGTTTTTACCAGAGAACTGTTTTTATAAATAAAATTTTTTTTAAAAATGATGCATCTTTACAAAGTTAACATGTTTAGTTTAACAATTTTATTAAACATCACTCAAAGGGCCAGAGTCAAATGTATTTTTCTACATAATATTTACTTATTTTATGATCATTTATTTAAAAAATTGAAAATGGTATATTATGAAATAGATATTTAATGTCGTGATTCAAAAGCCTTAATGTGTCAACAGAGGTTACTGTGTCCATGTAGCTTAATATTTGTGCAATCTTCAATGAAAAAGGTCTTCATATGAAAATTAAATTGAAGTGATATAGTTAGGTTAAGCATTAAAATCCTTTTAGTAAGTTTTTGTTGTATGCTTCTTAATTTGTGCTTGTTAACTGGTGTTTACTATAGAATAATCCAGCCAAGTCAATATCTTTGGTCTGAAGGGTGAAAGCCGGTCAGCCAGAGTTGCTGACACACCAATAAAGCAGTGTACCTCTCTGCTCTCAGCTACTGGAAATTAGTCTGGTGCCCTGAATTCAAAATCTTTTCGTTCAACCTTTGAAGCAAAGTAGCTCTTCCAAGGGGGAGGATGTAGATAGGAAGGGTGGTGACCTGATGCAGAAGGGAGGAAGCTCATCTAGGTGTCTCACCACTGCTTTTTCCTCCTTGCTCCTTTATTTAATACCTCCCTCACATTAACTTTTTATCTAACAAAATTTCAAGCCTACAGAAAAATTAAAGTCATACAATATACAACTACATATCTTCACTTTGATTTAGATTCATCAATTGTTGTTTTCTTTCTTTCTGAATGTCCAAGAAATTTACTATTAATGATGTAAATAAAAATATTTGATATATCATACATATTCAAATTTCCACAACTGTCTCTAAATGTCTAATACAGCTTTTTGTTGTTGCTGAGTCCAGTTGAGAATTCGACTTTACATGTTATGATGTTGTTCATATTCCTTTAATCTAAAACGGTCCTTTCTCTTTTTTGTCTTTTCATGACATTGCCATTTTTGAAACATTCAAGACAATTATCACGTAAAATGGTTTCTTTTTTCTTTTGAGACGGAGTTTCACTGTTGTCGCCCAGGCTGGAGTGCAATGATGCAATCTTGGCTCACTGAAACCTCTGCCTCCCAGGTTCAAGAGATTCTCCTGCCTCAGTCTCCCAAGTAGCTGGGATTACAGGCATGCACCACCATGCCTGGCTAATTTTGTATTTTTAGTAGAGACGATGTTTCCCCATGTTGGTCAGGCAGGTTTCAAACTCCTGACCTCAGGTAATCGCCTGCCTCAGCCTCCCAAAATGCTGGGATTATAGGCATGAGCCACCGCGCCCGGCTGTAAAAGGTTTCTTATATATGCTTTTAACCAACTAATTCCCTTTTGTTTCTGGCCACATCTGTAACTCACACACAGTCTTAGTTTGTTAAATAAATCACCACTCATCCTTCTTATTCCAACTTCCAGAATGTTGCTTCTGTCTATTCCTTGGTCTCTTCATCCTTGTGGGTCTTTCACTTTTTTTTTTTTTTTTGAGACAGAGTCTCGCTCTGTCGCCCAGGCTGGAGTGCAGTGGCGCGATCTCCGCTCACTGCAAGCTCCGCCACCTCCCGGCCTCACACCATTCTCCTGTCTCAGCCTCCCTAGAAGCTGGGACTACAGGCGCCCGCCACCACGCCCCGCTAATTTTTTTGTATTTTTAGTAGAGACGGGGTTTCACCGTGTTCGCCAGGATGGTCTCGATCTCCTGACCTCGTGATCCGCCCGCCTCGGTCTCCCAAAGTACTGGGATTACAGGTGTAAGCCACTGCACCCGGCCTTTTTTTTTTTTTAAACAATATAAGGTCTCACTTAGTTACCCAGGCTAGAGTGTAGTGGCATGATTATAGCTCACTGCTGCTTCAAGTTCCCAGGCTCAGGCAATCCTCCTGCCTCAGCCTCCCAAGTAGCTAGGACCACAGGTGTGCCACCATGCCCAGCTAATTTAAAATTTTTTTTTTGTAGAGATGGTATCTTGCCCAGGCTGGTCTTAAATTCCTGGACTCAAGCAATCCGCTAGCTTTAGCCTCCGAAAGTGCTGGGATTACAGGGGTGGGCCAAGGGTACCTGGCCCCTTGTGGGTTTTTTAACCTCATTTTAAGCCAATCAACATCATTGCTACGCCTTTTCCAAAGGACCTGTAAATGAATACAAATATTCAATCCTCAAGCTAGGCGTGGTGGCTCACACCTGTAATCTCAGCACTTTCGGAGGCCGAGGTGGGCAGATCATTTGAGGTCAGCAGTTCGAGACCAGGCTGGCCAAGAAGGCAAAACCCCGTGTCTACCAAAAATACAAAAATTAGCCGTGTAGAGTGGTACGCGCCTGTAATCCCAGCCACTCAGGAGGCTGAGGCAGGAGAATTGCTTGGAACTGGGAGGCGGAGCTTGCAGTGAGCTGCAATCGCCCCACAGCACTCCAGCCTGGGCGACAGGGCAAGACTCTGTCTCCAAAAATAAATAAATAAATAAACAAATAAATAAATAAATAAATATCAATCCTCACTACACGGAAGTGATTAAATGTTTTCTAATGGGAATTCACTCACTGTGTTTGCATAAAGGGTCAATTAGCTATATCATGATATACATTTTTTCAACTTTAAAAAGTTCAGGGGTACACGTGCAGGATGTACAGGTTTGCTACATAGGTAAATGTGTGTCATGGGGGTTTGCTGTATGGATTATTTCATCACCCAGATACTAAGCCTAGTATCCACTAGTTATTTTTCCTGATCCTCTCTCTCTCCTTCCACCTTCTGTCCTCCAGTAGGCCCCAGGGTGCATTGTTCCCCTCTACGTGTCCATGTGTTCTCATCATTTAGTTTCCACTTACAAGTGAGAACATCAGGTATTTGCTTTTCTGTTCCTGCATTAGTTTGCTAAGGATAATGGCCTCCAGCAAAATCCATGTCCCTGCAAAGAACATGATCTTGGTCTTTGTATGGCTGTATAATATTTCATGGTGTCTATGTACCACATTTTCTTTATCCAGTCTATTGTTGATGGGCATTTAGGTTGATTGCATGTTTTTGCTATTGTGAACAGCGCTACAATGAACACACATGTGCATGTGTCTTTATAAGAGAACAATTTATATTCCTTTGGGTATATACCCAGTAATGGGATTGCTGGGTCAAATGGTATTTCTGTCTATAGGTCTCTCAGGAGTAGCCACACTGTCTTCCACAATGATTGAACTAAGTTATACTCCAATAGTATAAAAGTGTTCCTTTTTCTCCACAACCTTGCCAACATCTATTATTTTTTGATTTTTTAGTAAGAGCCATTCTGACTGGTATTAGATGGTATGTCATTGTGGTTTTGATTTGCATTTCTCTAATAATCAGTGATGCTGAGCTTTTTTTTCTTGTGATTGTTGGCCACATGTATGTCTTCCTTTGAGTATTGTCTGTTCATGTCCTCTGTCTACTTTTTAGTGTGTTTTTTAAATTTCTTGTAAATTTGTTTAAGCTCCTCATAGATGCTGCACATAAGACCTTTGTTGGGGCCAGGCGCAGTGGCTTATGCCTATAATCCCAGTACTTTGGGAGGCGGATCACCTGAGGTTAGGAGTTTGAGACCAGCCTGGTCAACATGGCGAAACCCCGTCTCTATTAAAAATACAAAAAAATTAGCTGGGGGTGGTGGCGGGCGCCTGTAATCCCAGTTACTCGGGAGGCTGATGTAGGAGAATCGCTTGAACCCGGGAGGTGGAGGTGGCGGTGAGCTGAGATTGCACCACGGCACTCCAGCGTGGGTGACAAGAGCAAAACTCCGTCTCCATAAAAAAAAAAAAAAAAAAGAGAGGAAAAGAAAGCAACAACAACAAAAAAACACCTTTAGGCCGGGCGCGGTGGCTCAAGCCTGTAATCCCAGCACTTTGGGAGGCCGAGACGGGTGGATCACAAGGTCAGGAGATCGAGACCACCCTGGCTAACACGGTGAAACCCCGTCTCTACTAAAAACTACAAAAAACTAGCCGGGCGAGGTGGTGGCGCCTGTAGTCCCAGCTACCTGGGAGGCTGAGGCAGGAGAATGGCATGAACCCGGGAGGCGGAGCTTGCAGTGAGCTGAGATCGGGCCACAGCACTCCAGCCTGGGTGACAGAGCGGGACTCCGTCTCAAAAAACAAAAAACAAAAAACAAAAAACAAAAAAACACCTTTGTCGGATGTATACATTGCAAACATTTTCTCCTATTCTGTAAGTTGTCTGTTTATTCTGTTGATTGATAGTTTCTTTTGCTGTGCAGAAGCTCTGTCATTTGATTAGATCCCGTTTGTAAATTTTTGTTTTCATTGCAATTGCTTTTGTCATCTTCATCATGAAATCTTTGCCTGTGCCTATGTCCTGAATGGTATTGTGTAAGTTTTCTTCTTCACAGTTTTGAGTTTTACATTTTAATCCATCTCTAGTTATTTTTGTATATGGTATAAGGAAAGGGTCCAGTTTCAATTTTCTGCATATGACCAGACAGGTATCCCAACACCATTTATTAAAAAGGGAATCCTTTCCCCATTGCTTGTTTTTGTCAGGTTTGTTGAAGATAAGATAATTGAAGGTGTGTAGTCTTATTTCTGGGTTCTCTATTCTGTTCCACTGGTCTGTGTGTCTGTTGTTGTACCATACCACATTGTCTGGGTTACTGTAGCCCTGTAATATAATTTGAAGTAGGCTCGGTGCGGTAGCTCATGCCTGTAATTCCAGAACTTTGGGAGGCCGAGGAGGGCGGATCACGAGGTCAGGAGATCAAGACCATCCTGGCTAACACACTGAAACCCCGTCTCTACTAAAAGTACAAAAAATTAGCCAGGCGTGGTGGCAGGTGCCTGTAGTCCCAGCTACTTGGGAGGCTGAGGCAGGAGAATGGTGTGAACCCAGGAAGCAGAGCTTGCAGTGAGCCGAGATCGTGCCACTGCACTCCAGTTTGGGCAACAGTGTAAGACTTCGACTCAAAAAAAAAAAAAAAAAAAAAAAAAAAGAAATATACACACACACACACACACACATATACACACATACATGGTTTGAAGCAGGGCAGTGTGATGCCTCCAGTTTGTTCTTTTTGCTTACGACTGTCTTGGCTATTTGGGCTCCTTTTTTTGGTTCCATATGAATTTTTAAATAGTTTTTTCTAGTTCTGTGTAGAATGTCAAAGGTAGTTTAATGGGAATAGCACCGAATCTATAAATTGCTTTGGGCACTATAGCCATTTTTATGATAGTGATTCTTCCTATCCATGAGCATAGGATGTTTTTCCATTTGTTTGTGTCATCTCTGATTTCTTTGAATAGTGGTTTATAGTTCTCCTTGTAGAGATCCTTCACTTCCCTTGTTAGCTGTATTCCTAGGTATTTTATTCTTTTTGTGGCAATTGTGAATGGGAGTTCACTGGAGATTTGGCTTTCAGCTTGACTGTTGTTGGTGTTTAGGAATGCTAGTGATTTTTGCACACTGATTTTGTATCCTAAGACTTTGCTGAAGTTGCTTACCAGCTTGATAAGCTTTTGGGCTGAGATGATGGGGTTTTCTAGATATGGGTTCATGTTATCTGCAAACAGGGAGAGTTTGGCTTCCTCTCTTCCTATCTGAATATGTTTTATTTCTTTCTCTAGCCTGATTACCCTGGCCAGTACCGTGTTGAATAGGAGTGGTGAGAGAGGGCATTCTTGTCTTGCGCTGGTTTTCAAGGGTAATACTTCCAGCTATATCATGATACTCATAGTGTCACAGCAGTTCATAACCTTGCCCTTCCATCTGATTTTCTCATGGTTTGCTTCTTCTTGTCTTTGAACTTCCAGTTGAAATGATACTTCCCTCTTCCCTGACTCCATCACATCACATAATTTTAGTTTCTGGCACTGAAAGCGTTTTTTTGGTAGCTACTGTTTATTTATCAATTTACTACCTATCTTTAGGGCCAGATTTATCTGGATCTCCCCACTGGAATGTAAGCTCCATAGAAGCAGATTTTGTTGTTCACTACAAATATGGTATACCCAGTCATAACCCCTAAAATGTGGCTGGCACACTTTAGGTATTCAATAAATATATAGCATAGAGGCTAAAAACATGCACGGTGGAGTCAGATAGAGGTATGTTTGAACCCTGGCTCTGCCACTTACTACTGTAGAGTTTAGGAGCTTAAGTTAATCTCTTGGGCTTAAGTTTTTAGGGTTACTGCAAGGAATGTATATAAAATATATATATAAGAACTTGGCACAGTGCCAGGCACAAAATAAATCCTCAATAAATATTAATTTGAATTACTGTTAAAAACAATAGCAACTACTAGGAAGATATTTGGAAAAAAAACTTTTAAGATCAGCTCTTTAAGTCTTTAGCCTGACACACTAATACCCTAAAGGTATGAGATAAAGCATTTTCTCCTCTGAAGCTAGAAACTTAGCTTTCAATCCTGAATCTGCCACTTACTAGCAGTAATATTTTGAACAAGCTGCTTTACATCTTTGCACCTCAGTTTCCTTATCTGTAAAAATGGGTATGATAATAACATCAACTTCAGGAGAATGTTACGAGGATGATACCAACTAATACATACCAAATATGTACAACAGCACCCAATACAGAGTAAGTCCTCAGTAAATGCCCAATGTTAATATCTGTTTTTGTTTTTTGTTTTTTTTTTTACCATATTGCAGGCACAGTTGATTGTACACTGCACAGTGAAATTCTAAAGATAGAACAATTCTGCCCCTTCTGTATTGCAAGCCTGGCCCAGGGCTCCTGATTCTCCAAAGAGTCCTCTTATTGTACTCTTTAGGTGTTACTAAGGTCTTTTTCTCCCTATACCTCCAGTTCATCACAGGATCATATTTTTCCCCTTTCAAAGGGTTAGTCATCGACTTTGTACATCCTTCAAACTACATCTGAAGCCAGTCTCCACTGTTTTCTTCCTTACTGTCTTGGCATTTCATCTTTCTTGGCCATTCTAGTATTTTGCTATTCATTCACATTTCCCTACTTCCATGCAAGAAAAAGGCTATGCTGCCAATTTATAAGAATACCCCTAATTTTCCAGGAAGCTAACTGATGAATCACAGTACATCAGGTTTATTCTTTGGCTATTTCCAGTTAATGTTTATTTACTTTGGTACATTTCCAACAGTTTCTGCAAAGCACTCATCTCCACCTCACTCACTCATCATCAAAAACTTCCTTCTACTTCTTCTGAATTTTGAACAATTTCAGAGGCTTGAAGGCTTTAGAAGATTGAACTATAGATAACCAAGGTGATTTCTGTGTATAGAAAGCAGACGATGATTACACTGTCAAGAAAACAAGTAATATTTTCTTTTTTTTTTGAGACAACATCTCACTCTGTCACCCAGGATAGAATGCAGTGGGATGATCTCGGCTCACTGCAACCTCTGCCTCCTGGGCTTTAAGTGATCCTCCCATCTCAGCCTCCTGAGTAGCTGGGACTACAGATGCATGCCACCACACCCGGCTAATTGTTGTTTTTGTAGAGACGGGGCTTTATCATCTTGCCCAGGCTGGTCTCAAACTCCTGAGCTTAAGTGATCCTCCTGCCTCAGCCTCCCAAGGTGCTGGGATTACAGGCATGAGCCACCTCACCTGGCCAAGAAAACAAGTAATCTTGAATTTTTTTTTTTTTTTTTCCGAGATGGAGTCTCGCTCAGTCGCCCAGGCTGGAGTGCAGTTGTGCGATCTCAGCTCACTGCAAGCTCTGCCTCCCAGGTTCACACCATTCTCTTGCCTCAGCCTCCTAAGTAGCTGGGACTACAGGCGCCCGCCACCACTCGCGGCTAATTTTTTTTGCTTTTTTTTTTTAGTAGAGACGGGGTTTCACTGTGTTAGCCAGGATAGTCTCTATCTCTTGACCTCGTGATCCACCTGCCTCGGCCTCCCAAAGTGCTGGGATTACAGGGGTGAGCCACCACGCCCAGCCGAAAGAATTTTTAATAATACAGTGCCAAAGCGGCAAAAGTAGTTAATGTATCTGGCAAGTACTTTAACAAAGACTGTTTCAACAGACTAGCTTTTCCTGACCTCACATCACTTAATTAGATCCCACTAATGGATTTGTCCTAAGACCTATGTCTACCAGCATTTATCGTAACTACAGTTAAGTAACTGCTAGTGGAGTTATCTGTTTATGGTTTGTCTCTGCCACTAGACTGTAGGGCTCATGTAGGGTTAAAGAAGGGCAAATTCAAGGCCCTGTCTTGAAATCTCTGGCTTAGGCTGTCTGACCTGGCACGTTGCTTGTTTCTTTATGCCTCAGTTTTATGAAATAAAGAAAAAGTAAAGCCAGCCATATTTCAAGATTAACATGAGAATGATGATAGAATGATTATAAAGACCATAACAGGCCGGGTGTGGTGGCTCAGGCCTGTAATCCCAGCACTTTGGGAGCCCGAGGTGGGTGGATCATTTGAGGTCAGGAGTTTGAGACCAGCCTGGCCAAAATGGTGAAACCCCGCCTCTTCTAAAAATACAAAAATTAGCTGGGCATGGTTACAGGCACCTGTAGTCCCAGCTACTTGGGAGGGTGAGGTAGGAGAATTGCTTGAACTTGGGAGGTGGAGGTTGCAGTGAGCTGAGATTGTGCCACTGCACTCCAGCCTGGGCAACAGAGCAAGACTCTGTCTCAAAGAAAAAAAAAAAAAGACCATGACGGCTATATACAGGGTGCCAAAAATGCTTCATAATGATAATGTGTTGTTTTTGCTCCTTAATATCGAAGTCAATTTGGTTTTCCTTTAGTGGGGAAGGACTGGTACTTATTCTCTCTGCCTACCACTCTATGTTGTAAATTATAGTATACAATTAAAAGAGTGTACTTGGCAGAAATGCATCAGCGTTAAGCAAACTGAATTGTGTAGGACTTGGATTACTCAACCAAATTTTTTTTTTTTTTTTTTTTTGAGACGGAGTCTCGCTCTGTCGCCCAGGCTGGAGTGCAGTGGCTGGATCTCAGCTCACTGCAAGCTCTGCCTCCTGGGTTTACGCCATTCTCCTGCCTCAGCCTCCGGAGTAGCTGGGACTACAGGCGCCCGCCACCTCGCCCGGCTAGATTTTTGTATTTTTTAGTAGAGACGGGGTTTCACCGTGTTAGCCAGGATGGTCTTGATCTCCTGACCTCGTGATCTGCCCGTCTCAGCCTCCCAAAGTGCTGGGATTACAGGCTTGAGCCACCGCGCCCGGCCTACTCAACCTAAGTATTATCAGTTCATAATGACACCTGATTTAGACCAGAACCAACTATTATATACTGTCAAAGGACTTTGTTTTTTTCTTTTTTTTTTTTAATCTCATTTACCTTAAAATCATTAATGTGTAGAAATTCATCAATGATAGATTTGGACTTCCTCTCCATTTCCTCTTCTGATAATGCAGCCTTGTCAGGAGCTGACACTGCTGAAATTTCTGGTTTTGCTATTAGAGAGGCCCCCAAAAAAGAAAAAGTAAAAATAATAAAAATTACTATTAAAATAGTGAGATTATGGTTGACAATATTATGTACTTTACATTATTTTTACAGTAAAGGCATTTAATAGCTACAAGACAATAGATACAAGACATTTAAACAGAATACAGAAACCTTTTGTTTTAGAATAGATTTGCACTAACTTTATAATCTACAATAACAATGAATAAGATTTAGGAACATGATAAACTTTCCTAATTAAAGCTTTTTTGTTCCTTTCTGTATTATGCTTGCTCCCCATTGCTTCGAAGATGAAGAGTTCACGAGGTCTTCACAATCCTGCACAGGTCAGGGCCCTGCTTGCCACTAAGCTTGAGCCACACTACTGCTTGAACAAACCGTGGCTATTCCTACTACAGCTCTGCTCATAGTAATCCTGTCCGGAGTGCTCTTTCCCTCTGCTTCACACCCATCCCTGTCTACAAACCTGTTTCATTCCCATGGGTCCTTCAGATGAAGGAAACCTCCCCTTGCCCTAATTCTACATAGCTCCTTGGTACCAGATAGTTCTAAGTATTCACTTAGAACTAAATTCCTTTCTTCATAGCACCTTTCTCAGTTTGTGTCTTCTGTGGAATTACTAAAAAAGGTCTTTCTGACTCAGCAGACTGAAGGCCGAGAACAGGGATCAAGTGCCTCACACTTACTGTGCATCTGGTAAATGTACAAATGAATCAGAAGATAAAAACACATAGAGCAGCTGTGCTACATTATTCACTACACACAAGGTATTTTAATATCCTAGCTTGTTATATTTCTTTTTTTTTTTTTTTTTTTTTGAGGCGGAGTCTGGCTCTGTGGCCCAGGCTGGAGTACAGTGGCCGGGATCTCAGCTCACTGCAAGCTCCGCCTCCCGGGTTCACGCCATTCTCCTGCCTCAGCCTCCCAGGTAGCTGGGACTACAGGCGCCCGCCACCGTGCCCGGCTAGTTTTTTGTATTTTTTAGTAGAGACGGGGTTTCACCATGTTAGCCAGGATGGTCTCGATCTCCTGACCTCGTGATCCGCCCGTCTCGGCCTCCCAAAGTGCTGGGATTACAGGCTTGAGCCACCGCGCCCGGCCTACTTGTTATATTTCAAAAGTATCCACCACAGATTAAAAAAAGTCACACGTCCCTAAAGCTGTATTATCTAAAGTAACACCAAGTGGGAGAAGACACTTTAATTTGTCTCTGAGATCCATTTAGGGACTACAGTTAAGAGAAACAATTTAAATAGTGAAACAAATTAGAAAGCTATCTAAATACTAAAAACAACTGGAATAACTTCATGATAAATATTTAAAAGAGGCTGAAAATAATCTTCAATTTAAACTGTTTTCCATTGCTATATTTGTCATCACAACATTTAATACTTTTTGAAAACCTTGTATTTATCAGGTAATGTTCTACGTATTTACATGTATTAACTTCTTATTTAATTTTCATAATATCCTGAAAAGGTAGATACAACTTATCCCCATTTAAAAGATAAGGAAACTGAAACACAGGTTAAATACATGAAGCAAGTTTTAGAGCATTATCTGAGCAAGTCCTCTAAGTATACACATGCTAAATGCATACAAAAACAATAGGTTACCAAGGAAGATGAAGGCGACTAAAGATAACCTAATACCTTCTCTTTGGTTTGTCTTGCAGTGGCTCAATAATGAGAATTTTCACACATTTGAGGGGCTCTTCACAGCATACACAATCTAACAGCCACGTAAAGTGTGGGATGTTACAGACTTGTAAGAAATTCAGATTGCTTAAAATACAGCAGGAGGACCTCCTCACCATAACATTTAATAAAGAATGGAGAAAACTTACAAACTGTCGAGCTAAGGCATACCTAGGGAATGAGAACTGTCATAAAACTATGAAATGCCCTTTAACTCTTCAGATGCTGGTATGCGTTGCTATTATGTGTTGATTCTAAAATCTACTCAGGCAGTCTCCTTTTTATTTTTCCTTCCAAATTTAAAACCCAAATCAGAATCTGCATCTGTTTAAGCCAAGTCTCTCACCTGACTCCCTTGTTTTATTTCGCTCAGCCTCAGTGCTGTTCCTCTCCACATCCACAGCCCCTGTGAGCTGCTTCACGGTCTCCAGCATCTCTCTCCGCTGCTCTTCTTGAGACTGATTGTCTAGCAGGTCTTTACTGCTGCCACCCCTCATGAAAGTATTTGGCCGAGCTGTTGCAGATGGAAGGGGCTTATCATTCTTCTCCCTGCCCATACTTCCACGACTTAAAAGACAAAACAACACTTTTCAAAGGAAAGACAAGCCCATGTCCCCTGCATATTCAAATTATAAAATAACACTAAGACTTTCTGAAAGTATGCAGAATAATTTTTCACAGATAACATTAGATGTGTGAGGCACCAATTATATTTCAAAGTCCGCTTATTCAACAAACAAGTAAAAGAGTACTTTAAAGGGAATATTTATTAAGATGTTTTAACTTTTTTCTCTGAAGGGATACTACTTAATACTTTAAAATGTCAGTGGTGGCCAAGCACGGTGGCTCACACCTGTAATCCCAGCACTTTGGGAGGCCGAGCAGGGCAGATCACTTGAGGTCAGGAGTTCAAGACCAGCCTGGTCAACATGGTGAAACTGTGTCTCTACTAAAAATACAAAAATTAGCCGGATTTGGTGGTGGGTGCCTGTAATCCCAGCTACTTGGGAGGCTGAGGTACGAGAATTGCCTGAAACTGCGAGGAGGAAGTTGCAGTGAGCCAAGATTGCACCACCACACTCTAGGCTGGGCGACAGTGAGACTCTGTCTCAAAAAAAAGTCAGTGATAATTTTGGTAATTTCTTTTTCTTTTCTTTTTTGAGATGGAGTTTTACTCTTGTTGCCCAGGCTGGAGTGCAATGGAGTGATCTCAGCTTACTACAACCTCTGCCTCCCAGGTTCAAGTGATTCTCTTGCCTCAGCCTCCTGAGTAGCTGGGATTACAGGCATGCACCACCATGCCTGACTAATTCTGTATTTTTAGTAGAGACAGGGTTTCTCCATGGTGGTCAGGCTGGTCTCGAACTCCCGACCTCAGGTGATCTGCCCACTTTGGCCTCCCAAACTGCTGGGATTACAGGCGTGAGCCACCATGCCTGGCCTTAATTTTGGCAATTTCTTATTTTAGTTTTTAAAAATCTTTCAGGAAAAAAGAAGACAATGATAAAAGTATGAGTTACACAAATGAAAGGGAAACAAATATAAGAACATGGTATCACTATCTTAGAACTTATACAATGGTACCTTTTTATTTAGAAACTGGAAACATGGAAAATATTTGAGAATCAAGTAAAAGCTGTCTTGGATTAGCTAACGCCATATATTTTATTCCTTCTAAGAGAGACTCTCCATATTTCCTGATTTCGTCTTCTTTTAGACAATTTTAACCAGCTGGGCAAACAGTTTGTTGGCTCATGGTAGACCAGAAGCAGCAAATTAAAAGGGAAAAGGAGAGACTCAGGCAGGAGAATGGTCTAACTATTGTGAAAGAAAGTACACAAGTGCTTAGGAAGCAGAACCATTAGGGGACATTTATGACAGAGCAAAGCGCCACAAGTGATACTCAATGACAATCTGAATCATCATGAAAAGCTGACTTACGCTAAGTATACTTCGTTTCAGAAGTCGTCAAGGGAATAAGTAACACAGTTTGCAAAGTCTACCTAATCAAACTTATTACAATAATAATAATAAAAAGCCTGATGGGAGGACCGCCTGAGACCACGAGTTCAATGCCAGCCTGGGCAACATAGCAAGATGCTATCTCTAAAAAATAATAATTAAAAAAAATTTTTAGAGCTTAAAGAAACTTCAGTTCTGAAAGTGCTTATGTAAAAAATGTTGTTTTTTGTGACTGCACTACAGGGTCCCCATTCATTGTATGTAAACCAGCCAACAGAATACTTCACTGTATCAATCCTATAAAAGCAAAAGTAGAAAGACAGTGAAATACGGAGACTAGCAAAAAATGAAGGACAACCTCAAATATAACGTGAAGAACACTGTGACAGAGAAATGAATGGGTGGATTGTCACGTTCTTTAATTCCCATAGTTGAGAATGCTACATGATTCTAGAGCATCTGGAGGATTAGCTTGGGGAGCCCCTAGACATGCCTCCAGGGCTGTTTGGGTGGGCCTAGCTTTCTTTTTTTTTTTTTTTTTTTTTTTCTGAGACGGGGTCTCGCTCTGTCTCCCAGGCTGGAGTGCAGTGGCACGATCTCGGCTCACTGCAAGCTCCGCCTCCCGGGTTCACGCCATTCTCCCGCCTCAGCCTCCCGAGTAGCTGGGACTACAGGCGCCCGCCACCACGCCCGGCTAATTTTTTGTATTTTTTATTAGAGACGGGGTTTCACAGTGTTAGCCAGGGTAGTCTTGATCTCCTGACCTCGTGATCCACCCGCCTCGGCCTCCCAAAGTGCTGGGATTACAGGCGTGAGCCACTGTGCCCGGCCCGGGCCTAGCTTTCTTAAGAATCCCTTCCCTCCCAGCCAGGCACAGTGGCTCACGCCCGTAATCCCAGCACTTTGGGAGGCCGAGGAGGGCCAATCACAAGGTCAGGAGATCATGATCATCCTGGCTAACACGGTGAAACCCTGTCTCTACTGAAAGTACAAAAAATTAGCCGGGCGTGGTGGCAGGTGCCTGAAGTCCCAGCTACTCGGGAGGCCGAGGCAGGAGAATGGCGTGAACCCAGGAGGTGGAGCTTGCAGTGAGCCAAAATCATGCCACTGCACTCCAGCCTGGGCGATAGTACAAGACCCCATCTCAAAAAAAGAAAAAAAAAAAGAATCCCTTCCCTCCTATCCCATCCCAAATCCACCACCCAATTATCTTCCTATCTTAGAATTATAGTGTGTGTGAAGATTAAAGAAGGAAATCAACTTTAGGAATAAAAGGAATGCATCTATAAGGATTACTATCAGAATCCTTGTTCCTATCTTGCCACACATACTGGCAAGCAGGCTGGCCTTGGGTAGACATAAAAAGCAGGGTTCTCACCTAGTTAAGGTCCTTCGGGAATCAAACTCTACAGACGTGGATGGCGTGGACCCTGAGGGTGCTGGAGGTTGCAGGGCAGAGAATCTGTTTAAACTGGAAGCACTTGACCGTAAGGCATCTACACATGTCAAGGATTTAGAAAAAAATACAAATCACATGACTAAAACGCAAATAATCAGTCATCTGCATCCTTGGGTGAGGCCTGAGACCAGGCATTCCTAACAAGCTTAGGTGATGCCAATCTCCTGGTCCCTCTACCATATTCTGAGAAGCAAAGTGTTAGAAGGAATTTGCATGTAACAAAGAGTTTAATTTATTACAACCATTTGTTCCTTTAAGAACATAGTAAACGGGTGGGAGTGGCAAATAGAGGGAGAAGGCGAGCAAAAACAGAACAAAACTTTAACAAAGCTAACCAACACAAATGCTTCAATCTCATGTGTGTACAAATATGCACGTGGGTTTTACTGAATAATGACATTTTTTAAAATTTAAAGAAAAAAGGCTGAAATTACTTAGTAGAAGGGACATATGGGAAGTAGGTTAACATTGAACTTTTTTGTTCTTTCCATTGGGCTTCCTCAGTTAATAGGATGTGTTCGTGATGATCCAAACATCTTTGGTCTTCAGGTCAAATCTCTCAAAATCTGATTTTCAAAAAAGATTTTGAACAATATTTCTTTATTCTTTTATAACTCCCTAAAATTACAGTAAATGCACCTGCATATTAAGATTCTTTCCTCAACACAATGAGTTTCCCTTTTAATTTGAGGTCCCAGTAGTTTCTCTAGCTATATTAAATTTGTCAACAACTACAAAAAGGAACCTAAAAAATTAAGGTCTTAGCGGCTGAGTGTGGCTCACAACTGTAATCCCAGCACTCAGGAGGCCAAGGTGGGAGGATCACTGGAGCCCAGGAGTGCAAGACTAGCCTAGACAACACAGTGAGACTCCATCTCTACAAAAAAAAAAAAAAAAAAATCAGTCAGGTGTGATGGCGTGTGCCGGTAGTCCCAGCTACTCAGGAGACTGAGGCAGGAAGATTGCTTGAACCTAGGTGGTTGAGGCTGTGGTGAGCTGTGATCATGCTACTACACTCCAGCCTGGGTGACATAGTGGGATCCAATCTCAAAAAAATAAATACATAAAATAAAAATAAATCAATAAACAAAGGTCTTAATTAGCCTAAATGAATGAACTGAAATTTGTTTTTAAAATGCTTAAAATTATTTAAGGATCCTGAGAAAGGATCTATGTTGAAAGGAAAGGGCTACCAATAAAATTTTAGGCATGATTAGTCTACACATCTTTCCCTAAAACCATCATTCGATGACTATGGGAATGTGCTGTGAGGCGAATGCTAACAAGCCACAGCCAGGTTTGAGGAGGAACACTGCACACTTACCAGTCTCGCTTGCCTTTGCTCCACCACTGCTGCCTTTTCCCCAGCTGCCTAGCTGTGCTTTAGGTACCAGCTGAATTTTTTCATCAATTGTAGGCTGTAACATAAGGGACCACAAGTCAGTTATAGGAAATATTCTAGAAGAATAGCTTTTCTTTTATTTTTTTTTCTTCTTCAGTGAAGTAGAACCAATTTTAGCAACAAAAAATTTGTTTGGAATGCCAATTTAATAGAAACAGAAATTGGAGCTGTTCTCATTAAACTGGGATCCATGTGGCCCCTGAAGCACTTCCTTGGACTCCAGTTTCCATAAAATACTGTTTGGTCTAGAGAATGCATCCAGGTCCTCCTGTTTAAGATGGTTTATGAATTTGCTAACTGTAATAAGCAGTTTCTAATCATTCTTCTTGTACACTACCCATTAATTTTAAAAAGAAAAAAACACAAATACCACAAAATTAATTCATTAGTGTCTTTACATGACTGTCAGAACACAGATCAACAGACACAAAAATTTCATGTTGGGGCTAGAGACAAGCAGTGGGATGTGAGTATTCAACAAAGAATAAGAAGACAGACATTGGAATGTTAGGCAGTGAGCGTAGGAAGTTAAGGTGCCTGATATCTCACGTTTAATCTTCCAAGCACACCTTTACTACAAGTGAAATAAGATTACGCTGTATGCATTATGTTATTATAAAATAAATATAACATAAAAGCTGTAATGTAGCTCTTTGTAAAAAAGATATTTCTATGTTCTGACAGCTCATAGTATGTTGCTATGCTATATAATGTGCTTTCACACAAACCTCTCCCAATTAACAATAAATATGTTTAATAGTTTTGTTCTAGGATACTCATGTATAGTACCTCCAGTATAACTATCTGAATACACAAAGTTTATTAACAATTTACATACTTAAAAATATTAAAGTAGTAATGTTGGAGATTTGATACCAGCATTGTTTTTATAGTATCCAAGCACGGAAAGCATAATATTTAAAAATACAAACGTTGTTATTAAATACTGACACATTTTTCAAAATGCTGGAGGACTTCTTTAAACATAAACTTTTGGTTAAAACTGTCTCTAGATGGAAATGGAGATGGGTAAGACTCAAACTGTATTCAGCAATGGAATTCTTGCTCTGAGATATAAACAACTAGAAGAAAGTACCAGAATCTTGGAGAAAAGGATCTTAGCTAATTACATTATTAAGAGATATCCAGAGGGAGAATTTTCTATCATGAAGCAAAGCTTCGACAAAACTGTGAGGTGCAAATGACATAGCCCATTTTATTCCAATTTTCTTAAAGATTTTTCTTAATATTTCTTGTCAGTTATCTTCTTTCATGTGGTATTTTCACATTAGTTTTGATTGTCTTCAGTATTTTGCTAGCAGGGTGCCAGTTTTCAGAACTATGGAAAGTATACGGATCAAACTAGACTTGCAAACGATTTGGAAAACCCACTGGACTTTAGAAATTTCCACTCTTATCATATTTAATACTGCTTTCTCTACATTCTCCAAAGTTCTTCATTCTACTTACATGATCAACTTTTACTGCTGAAAATACCTGCTACAGAGTTTCTTCCTCTTACTGCCCACAGACTCTCAAAAGAGAGGAAAGCAGAGTCTATTAAATCCTTACTACAGAATGATTTCTAGTAGGCCCTCTGTGGTTTCCTTTAGGCCTTGGATAAGGCAAAGCTTTCATGGTAAGGTTTAAACAGGTGATTGCTTTTTTCCCCAGAGCTATGGATACATTGTGTAAAAGCCTGCAATTGACTTAGGCTTCTAAAATATCTTTATTACCTCTCTTATATTAAGCATCTTATGTCTAAGAAGTAATCTAGTCTCTCTCTCTTTAATAAACCCTTATAGAAGCAGAAATGAGTATGTAGAATACATTGATCAATAGCAATTTGAAGAAAAATGCATTAAAAAACAACCACCCCATGGATTTGCAATATTGCTGTTTTACATAAATAAGTACTTTTGAGACTCGTGTTCTGCAACTATTGTAAATTGTGTGTGTGTTTAATATCAAAGGCATCAAAGGAGAGTGTCAATTGTACTTTAAATGTCAGACTCACCTTAGTGATTTTTAGGAATTTTGAGGGGTCCAGTACCCGACTGTTCTTGGCCCCTTGTACAGTGTTCCACCCACCTTCATCCACTCTCTGGACACCTGCAAGGAGAACAGAGTGTCAGTCTCTCATCTGTCTCAAGTCAGTTGGACACTGAAAGAGTGAGCAATATTTTCATCAAAACCAAGAAGAAAGACAACAGAAGCTGTTAAAGCATTGATGACAGTATCTTTAATCCCACGGCAGGAAAATATATGCAGAAGCACGGCTTATTTTGGCTCACCCATGAAACATTACCGACCTACAAACAAACAACTGACACAAATGAATATCTGGTGCTGGAGAAGGCAGGGCCAAATCCAGTATTCACAGAATTAATGACTAGAACACTTTGGGAGAAGTCAGATGGAAATTATTTATTCTAAAGTATATTGTATTTAATGGGGTCAAATGACAGAAGTATGCTTTGATTATTTCCCAAACCTGCTTCTCCAACATTTCAGCTGCTCAGGCGGAAAACCTTGACTCCTCTTTCATACTTCATATCCAATTTTTGTCAGTAAACCTTGTCAGTTAAACCTATACAATACATTCAGAATCTACTAACAACATTAGCAGTTTTGTTTAAGCCACCAACACCCCTTTCCTAGATTACTGTAGAGACCTGTTTTGGCCTTCCTGCTTCTACCTTCAGCTGTGCTCATCATGGCAGCCAGTGTGATCCCAGTAAAGTACAAGATTCTGCCACTTTTTTGTTCAAAACACTTCTGATATCTTTCTATCTCATTCAGAGAAAAAGAGAAGATTCCTTACAAATGGCCTCTAAATAATCTGGCTCCTGTTGCCTCTCAGTCCCCATCTTCTACCACTCTCCCAGTCAGGCCCTTCTTAGGTTCAGCTGCACTGGCCCCATTGCTGTTCCTTGAAAATGCTGCTTCAGGGTCTTTGTACTTACTACTCCCTTTGCCTAAAAGTCTCTTTCCCCACATTTCCACATGATTTAACACCCTCACTTGCTTCAGGTCTTTGCTCAAACAATACCAACTTTTATATTTTCCCCAATTTTCCTATTTAAAACTGCATCCTACTCGCCAGGATTTGCACTCCCTAGTCCCTTCTCCTTGCTTTTTCTACAAATTTATTTGACAAATGATATATTTTATTTAAGTATTTATTATTTATTGTCTCCTCTCTCCCCTCTACCATAAGATGTAAGCCACATGATGGAAAGGGCTTTGGGTACCTTTTTAAGTGACAGACAATAAATACTTGCTGAATGAATTAATAAATTGAAAGATCACCTGTCTATCCAAAAGCTTTTCTGGTCCTAACATACTTCTTGATTTTCTCTGTGCTATCTGATATTACTGATCATAAACAGACTTGCTTCTTCCTTGTTTCTATGACACTTGTATCTTAGTCCTTTCTCTCCACTTGCTCTTATCTGTCACTTTTCCAAGAGTTCTTTTCTTCCTTTAGTCATATGTGAATACCCTCCATGAATTAGGCTTTGATATCTACTCCTTTTCCCTCTCAATCTGGTTCAATGATAAATAAAAGTTATTACCCAAAAGGCACTGCAGCAGGTACTAGAGTGAGGAAGGTAAGTGTGGTATCTCAAGAAACCTGAAACTAAATTTTCTTCTCTGCAGAATTCATCTCTCCTAACAATTTCACTATAAGCTCTACTGTGTCTGTGACAATAACTAATGGTTACGAAGTATTTACTATCAGCCAGAAAATTATCATTTCCCTCTGAAAAAGGTTTTCTTTTCCAGTGTTCCTAAACTTAGTAAATGGACTATTGTCCCAGGTTTAAAATGCCTTCTATTTCATCTTTCACTTTTTTTGCATGTCTCTTTCTTTTTATTTATTTATTTATTTTTTGAGATGTAGTCTCACTCTGTTCACCAGGCTGGAGTGCAGTGGTGCAATTGCGGCTCACTGCAACCTCCAACTCCTGGGTTCAAGTGATTCTCCTGCCTCAGCCTCCTGAGTATCTGGGACTACAGGCACACACCACTATATCTAGCAAATTTTTTAGTAGAGATGGGGTTTCACCATGGTGGTCAGGCTAGTCTCAAACTCCTGAACACAAATGATCCACCAACCTCAGCCTCCCAAAGTGCTGGGATTACAGGCATGAGCCACCATGCCCAGCCTGCTACAAAGTGCCCCTTTCTTAAATAAAGTTTTCTTTCAGCTGTCTGTCTCTCTTCTTTTCCTCTAAATTTTAACACTTAATGGAGACTACATTTCATAATTGATACTATCTTCTATTTGCTTAACAAATGTTCCTCTTTTGCTTGTCAAAAGTTTTACCTTACCAGATAAACTGTACACTTTGAGAGGGAAGTAACCACATTTTCCACTTCTTTTTCTAGTCTCACCAATTCTGAATATATAGAAGATGCTCAATAAAGTCTTACTGCTTACTGGCTTTTAAGTAGTGAAAGACATCATGCTTTGTTCCTGCATTTTCTACTTTTACTCAATAACTTTACTCTTCAGGTGAAACTGCTTCACCTAACAATCACCACTCTATTCTTTGGGCTATTCTTTCTGATCTCATTTTACACCTATAAATAGATAATTTTTAATATGTATTCGTGAAACTTCCAAGTTCTGTAAACTCTGGTGGATTCTGGCCTCACCTGGTCTTCTCTTCTCTTTGGTCATGAGCTGCTGGACCTTCCTTTGCTCTTCTTGTTCTTCTATTTTAGCTTCTTTGTGAATCTGTTCGATAGTTTTAGGCCCTTGATCTGCTCTTCGAGATACCCAATTGCACTATAAAAGTCGAAAATAAGGTTATCTGCCAGATAACTGAAAATTTTTTAAAATTTAAAAATTTGTAATTTTTACTACTGGAAAAGTACAAAATACCTACAAAAGCTGTATTATGGTAGTTTCTCATGTATCTTATAGATGACACTATGAGCAGTTTAGGATTAGAGCTAAAGAATTAAAATCTTCTCAATCAAACCTGACCAACTGTATACTACATATTCCAACAGCCAGTGGATACAAAGAACAGGGTGAAAGACGGCCCAAATTTATTATTATATTTTTAAGCATGGCATATATTTCTCTGTGGACTAAACAGATTTTATCTGTATCAGTATTTTGTACATTTGAAAGGAGGAGAGAAAAGTAAAAATGACGAGGATTTCTTGGCCTTGCCTTAATCTGTGGGATTACTACTCAGATCATACCACACTCCATAAGGGTTCTAAGTCAAGGATGACTCCTGCTTTTCTTTCTCCAATATCATGGTTCTGATATTCTACACAAAGGTCCACACCACTCTGCCCTTTGGTTATCCCCTGTATTAAGGACAAAATAAGTTGTCACTTTATAATTATACTTCTCCCTTCTCTCCCTAGCAACAGTCCCAAAATCTGATATACGTAGAAGCGGCTGATAACATGGGTGGAGACATTTTTTATATTTATTTATATTAGCTAGAGGCAAGAATGGGAAACAGGTTTAAATCAGAATGCAAATTCTGATCAACTAGTGGTGGCTTTCGTAATATGAAGGATCGTAAGGATCACATCTAGTCTCAGCAAGATAAAGAATCATCATCAATGCTATCTGGCCTGGGTAGATAGAAATAAGAGGTAGGGCTTTGTTCACTTTCTCTAGTGATGTAGTATATTCCCTGTCGGAGTGAAACTTACAAAAGAGTAACTCCCTGTAGGTGTTAAACTTAAAAAAGAGAAAAGTAGTAGTAACAAAAACAGCACCTGGTAAGATAAATGAGAAAAAAAAAAAAAAAAACGAAACAAAAACAGCAGCAGAATAGCAGGGTCACAGGAAAAACGAAAGAGAAGAAAACACCAATATCTGAGCTGGGCACTTTACATAATTATTCCACTGACTCTTTACAACAAATCTACAAGGCAGGCAACATCCTCGTTTTAGAGATTAAAAATGTAAGGCTCAGAGAGTTAAATGTATTTACTGTAGAGATGAGACTTGCTGATTATTTAGCTTACAAAGACTAAATTTAATTGAATTTAAATTTGAATGGAGTTTGAATTCAGAATGGCTGATTACAAAATTGCAAGTGGCTGGGCACAGTGGCTCACTCCTGTAATCCCAGCACTTTGGGAGGCTTGAGGTCAGGAGTTCCAGACCAGCTTGGCCAACAGCGTGAAACCCCATCTCCACTAAAATTACAAAAATTGCCCAGGTGTGGGGACATGTGCCGGTAATCCCAGCTACTTGGGAGGCTGAGGCGGTAGCATCACCTGAACCTGGGAGGCGGAGGTTGCAGTGAGCTGAAACTGAGCCACTGCACTCCAGTCTGGGCGACAGAGTGAGACTATGTCTCAAAAAAACAAAACAAACAAACAAAAAAAAAAAAAAACAAAGCAAAAACAAAATATGGTTTGATAATCAGAGTAAGGAGAAGCAGCACGTAACTGGCAATAGGACTTCTGTCCTTCCTCAGAACTCTCCCACTGGAAGTTTGCCAATTCAAGTTCTGAAAGTCCTGAAGCAAAAGCACTGACTTTACACATGTAAACAACAGGACATCCTTCCCCAGTCCAATTCCTTTAAAGAGACTGGACCAGTAAGCGTATTATTTTTTTTCCCCACTCACCAGCCTTAGGTCTATTACATCTTGAAGCATGAACCGAATCCTAGATGAGGTTTTTCTTTCTTTCACAATTTTCTCCATCTGATTAAAGTACTGGTCCATACGTGGCTGCAAGAGACAAAATCATTAGTACTCCTGTCTGAGAAACTTAAATATAATTTTCCCATGTTACAGGTATTTATTTATGTAGTTATCTATTTATTTTCTTAGAGATGGGGTCTCACTCTGTTGCCCAGGATGGAGTGCAGAGGCACAATCACAGCTCACTGCAGCTTATACCTCTCAGGCTCAACCGATCCCACCTCAGCCTCTAGAGTAGCTGGGACTACAGGAACATGCCACTATGCCTGGCTAATCTTTTAAGTTTTTGTAGAGATGGGGTCTCATTATGTTGCTGAGGCTGGTCTTGAACTCCTGGGCTCAAGTGATCCTCCAGCCTTGGCCTCTCAAAGTGCTGGAATTTCAGGCATTAGTCACTGCGTCCAGCCCATGTAGTTTTTAAAATGGTCTAGGAATATCAATTTATAGCGAAAATATAATGTGGTAGAATTTTTATTTTTATTTTTTTTAGACAGGGTCTTGTTCTGTCACCCAGTTGTGAGTGCAGTGGGTCAATTATGGCTTACCGCAGCCTCAATCTTCTGGGCTTAAGTCATCTGTCCGCCTCAGCTTCCCAAGTAGCTGGGACCACAGGCATACGCCACTACACTTAGCTAAATTTTTCTGTGTGTATGATTTTTTTGAGATATGAAATCTCACTATGTTACCCAGGCTGGTCTCAAACGGCTGAGCTCAAGCAATCCTTCTGCCTCAGCCTCCCAAAGTATTAGGATTATGAGTCACTCTGCCTGGCCATGTGGTAGAATTTTTAGTTGTTCATATGACCACCTAAAATAAAGACTACATTTTTCTAGGCTCCTGGCAGCTGGCTTTGGTCATGTGATTAATTACAGGCACTAATATAAATGGAAATGTTATGCTATAGCTTCCTATGGCCTTCCTAAAGAGACCCAAGGGGCTAGGCACAGTGACTCATACCTGTAATCCTAGCAGTTAGGGAGGCCAAGGCAAGAGGATGGCTTGAAGCCAGGAGTTTAAGACCAGCCTGGGCAACTAAGTGAGACCCCTCATCTCTACGAAAAGTAAAAAAAAAAAAAGGAAAAAAAAATTGGGTGACAGGGTAAGACCCTGTTACTTTTTTTTTTTTGAGAGGGAGTTTCGCTCCTGTTGTCCAGGCTGGAGTGCGATGGCTCACTGCAACCTGCACCTCCTAGGTTCAGGCAATTCTCCTGTCTCAGCCTCAAGAGGAGCTGGGATTACGTGCATGCGCCACCACGCCTGGCTAATTTTGTATTTTTAGTAGAGACGGGGTTTCTCTATGTTGGTCAGGCTGGTCACGAACTCCCAACCTCAGGATTTGCCCGCCTCAGCCTCCCAAAGTGCTGGGATTACAAGCGTGAGCCACCATGCCCGGCCGACCCTGTTACTTAAAAAAAAAAGTGAAAGAGAGAGAGAGAGACAGAGAGACAGAGAGAGGTGGTTGTGTCTTTTGCCCCTTTTCCTACCTTCTCTGGCGAGAATGATTAGGACAACGGTTACACTTTAGGAGTCACAGAACGTTAAGCTGAAAACACTTACCTCTGAACTTTGTTTACATAAATAAGAAATAAACCTCAATCCTGTATAAACCACTGGGTTTTCTGTCACAGCTAAGCATAATCCTAGCTGAATTAGATGTTACGGAGCATTTCTGACATTATTTCTTTGAAGCATTTCTAATTTCTATAACCCTTAAACAGTACATATTATTACAGTATTTTTAATGATTTCTTATATTATGGTTAGATAGCTGTGTCATCAATTAGAGTATAAACTTTAGAAGCTACTGCTGGGTCTTCATTTCTGCATTACCCTTAGGCCATAGTAGTTTTCCTTTTCGTATTTCTGTTCCCAAATTGTCAAATGGTTACAGAAGAAGAAAAAAGAATATGAGACAAATAATCTGAAGAATCTACAAACTGGCTTTTACACAATTTGGGACCCTCCTCACCTCTGACTCTAATGGAAATGTAAGGAGCACGATGGTTGAACACTGACAATGAGATGGGCAAAAGAAGAAAAATAAACAGCCTAGACCTTTGGGACAAGATAGAACTATTTTGTTTGCAGTCTAAGTTCTTTTGCAACTGACAAGGAGCCTCTGTGAAGGTTTCTGAGCTTCTAGATTTTTACCTTTGCTTTTTCAAAGTCCAAGTCTTTGCCAATGGTGGTGAGCAGGCGACACAGGCACTCCAGGGATTCTTCATCATGGTTCTTTAGCAGCTTCACCACACAGTCGTGCATGATGGCTTCAGTCAGCATTTTGAGTTTAAAGAGTTCTCCAATAAACTTGATGTTGCCAATGGATCTCCGCCGGGCTTTGTCCTTGGCTTCTTCCAGTTCTTCATGAAGCCTGGTCCTCTCCTCTGGCTGTTGTATAAGGAGGAATAATAGCATCTTGATGATGAAAGTGTACTGCACAACAAACACTACTGACTCTTTCTAGGGGTCAGATGCCCCGTGAGAATCTAATAGCAAGTGTGAATCTACTCCTCAGAAAACTGAACTATACCCATCCACTTCAGATTTTTGGAATTCAGTGACCTGACTCAGGCTTAAATTGAATCGCTGGCATGGAAAATTGAGCTGTCCCCTATATTAGACACTAAAAGGAACAAAGCATTCCCCTAAACATTAATATGTTGTTTCGACATGAAAAAAAAAGGCAATAGGTCCCTCTTAAGGTAGCAGGGAGATGCTGTATCCAGCTTCCTGAAATTTCTACTTTACAGTGCTCAAAGTGTACAAGCACTGTCTTTCTATGAAAATACTTACAGCACTGGCAGCCTCAAGTTCTTTCTGCTTCTTCTCAAAGACATCATCATCTGCTTTATCTTTTTCAAACTCCTTCTGGCAACGGTTCAGTAGCAGCTTCCGGAAATTCACTGTGTTACCAGGCTTGTCTGCCATGGGTACTTTCAGCTACATCCAGACAGGAAAATAAAGAAAAGCAACAAGATTATGTAAAGACATTACAAATATCTGTTTGCTTTATTGTATGAAATATGCTGACTGAACCACAGGCAAGCATTCTATAAGAGGCAAACAATATAGCTTCAGGCATTTCATGATTCAACAGTAATATGTTTTAAATTTTATTTAGAAAAGACACACATTCCTCTCATATAAATGTATTCTTTTTTTAGCCATGCTTCTAGTTGACATGGAAATCCTTGTCATATCATTGCAACTATAACCCTGAACTTATCTAGACCTTATTTAAAAAAAAAAAAAAAAAACTGTGTAGAGTTATTACTTCTTTTTTTAAGAAGTACCATTGTAGTAAGTATTTTGGTTTAATAGGACACACAGAAATGACATAAGACAAGGGAGAATTTGCTGGCTATCGCAAAACTGTTGTAGGTGAGATCCTTATTACATTTATGCAGAAGTTGGGATACTGGGGGATTTTTGATATATCTTTCCATTGGGGAATGTCATAATGTTAGTACTTACCTTGACTATAAATATAGTATGTTTATTGCTTATTGCTTATGTGCCATGAGAATATACTAGTTCTCCAAAAGTTTGGAAGCAACATCCTTACAAGGTTTTCCTCCAAATCCAACAATAATTGTTTTCTAATAGTCGTAATAGCTCAAGGTTACTTGTAACCAAACACAGAGACATTCTCATGAACATATTTAGAATATAAAGACAGTAGACTGCAGCGGGGATTCTACTAAAATATTCTAATGTACAGATGACATCCCTCTGAGCACCATTTTGAACAGCTATTTCATTATACAATACAACGGTTTTTCTGGGATCACAAAGTGGCTTCCAAAGTTCTGGAATGTATGCATGGTCTTTGCCCTAGGTATAATGGAAGATCTTTGTGAAAATAGGGTACACTGCATTCATACTCACAAAATAATTAATGTTATCAACCAGAATGAACTTGGTAAGCTGCTGATCAAGGCTGGATGGCTAGAAAAACTTACTGAGAACTGAGGATGATGATGCTATAGAATATCTGTACTAGAACTGATGGCACACTCTCCAATGTATGCCCTATCATGTATGAAAGATCATTTAAGGTCCAGTTATAATCAACCACGTGTTACATTGCATATTTTCTTTCAGCAGGAAACATTATCTTAGGAAGAGGGGAACATCTTCATATAATTTTTTAGACAACCAGAGAAAAGGCTACTGTATCCTTAACTCCAAATTTAGGCTACATAAATGCAAGCAACTATAGATCATTTCACAGTCAGGCCTACTCTAAAGTCACACAAGTCAGCCTTCAAGAAAAGAAATGCGGCCGGGCGCGGTGGCTCAAGCCTGTAATCCTAGCACTTTGGGAGGCCGAGACGGGCGGACCACGAGGTCCGGAGATCGAGACCATCCTGGCTAACACGGTGAAACCGTGTCTCTACTAAAAATACAAAAACTAGCCGGGCGAGGTGGCAGGCGCCTGTAGTCCCAGCTACTCCGGAGGCTGAGGCAGGAGAATGGCGTAAACCCGGGAGGCAGAGCTTGCAGTGAGCTGAGATCCGGCCACTGCACTCCAGTCCGGGCGACAGAGCAAGACTCCGCCTCAAAAAAAAAAAAAAAAAAAAAAAAAAGAAAAGAAAAGAAATGCTATATGAAAGCAAGAGTTTTCCAAAGCAAAAGCCAAAAGTTGATTCTACCTTCTCTTATATAAGACCCAGAATACACAATAACGGACTAAGAAATACAAAAGAGAACCAAGAAGTATATTCAAAAACAGGCTGGCATACAATACAGCACCAACATGACATTCGATTTTAGAACTAAAGGTTCTAAAAATCAGCAGTTATATCCAATTTACTGCTTTATAGGAACATAAGTTAAACCAGCCACAAAATCCTAGCCAGCATCTTGGCATATTTGCCTCCATCATCAGTATTGACATTAAGTGTAGAACTGACTGATAAGAAAATAATAGTCCAGCCCACAATCTATCATCTCTAAAGAGATGTTTCCTACATTACAGATTTACTGTGTAGAAACTGGGAGAAATGAGGACAACAAACAATATGAAAATCTAAGCACTGCCATATGGTGAGAGGTGTAGAGAAGACTATTTTAAAAGAGCTGGGTTAAGGATCAAAAGTTTTGCTTACTTGCTATGTAAACAAAGGCAATTCTTTTAATCCAAGTTTCAGTTTCAACATCTAAAACAAGGGAGGCACAGTCTCTACGTCCAACTGAGAGGGCAGCTTGAGCATTCAGCATGGAAGCACTTTAATAAGCCACAGAAAAGTAAGCTGTCACTGAAATCGAAAGAGTGCTGGAATCTGAGTCACAAAATCAGAAACGGAATCCCAGCTCTTTCATTTAATCTACTATGTGAATTTGAGCAAGTTACCTCATTGAACCTCAGTCCTTACACCTGCAGAATGAGATATTCCAAAATGATTATAGATTAAGGAACATGATAAAACAGCTGTTGAAAAGGGAGCTCTGGACATAGTCACCATCCCAGCTCTGCCATGTGACTTTGGCCAAGTTACTCAGTTTTATCAAACCTCTATTTCAAAAATGGGGTGAGGTATTATACCTATCTCTTAGGAGGTGTTATTGGGAGGATCAAATGAGGTATTTAAGGAAAAACAAATAGTGGCTGACACACAGTAAGGGCCCAATAAACAACTAGTATAGCTATATTTAACACTTGAAGCTCCATTTGACAGGCCTATGATTAAACATTAAGAGTAACCTATACTGTAATAACATAGCTATCAAAGAAAGGATAAAGCAAAGTTAGCTTACTAAGCAATAAAGAGGAAATCACAAAATGCAAGAGAAACAAAAGTCTGCTATCCCAAAATGATGGTCAAGAGGAATTTCACATGAATAGGGGCATAAAGAACACGTAATCATGCATAAACTTTTCAGATATATTCACATGGAAGTATTAAAACTGAATAACAAGCAGAATGACTACAGATTTACAAAAATGTATCTCTGAATGAATGAATACCTAGCTACACAGCTTCTTGAAGACTTGTTTTGGAACATGACCTTAATATCCTCTGGGGATGGTTGACAGGGCTGTGGAAATATGGAAAGGGGCCAGTGAGAACATATTCTCTGAGAATAGTGATTCATGGTGATTTTCTTTCTTTCTTTTTTTGTCCTTAGGAGATGGTAAATTTGTTAGGGCTGTAAGTGAGAACTTGTCTGCTGGACACTGGGTGGTCAGGAGACCCACTGAGACTGGTTAGTTGGAACAGAACATGAAGAGTGGATATCTTAATCTGCTTGGGCTGCTGTAACAAAATACCACAGACAGGGTGGCTTAAACAATGGAAGTTTATTTCTCACAGTTGTGAAAGCTGAGAAGTCCAAAATCAAGGTTCCGGCAGATTAAGTTCTTGGTGAGGACCCTCTTCCTGGCTCTTAAATGGCTGACTTCTCACTGTATCCTTACATGACAGGGAGAGAAACAGCTCAGGTGTTTCCTCTTCTAAGGGCACTAATCCCATTGTGTGGGCTCCACCCTCATCACCTCAACTAAACCTAGTTACCGCCCTCCACCCAGCTCCTACACCTCCTAATACAATTACAGTAAGAGGGCTTCAAACTATGATTTTTCAGAGACACAACAGTGGACAAGGCAGATGCATGCAAATATCATCATGGATAATAGCAAGAATGAAAGTAGTATGTGACAGTGAGAAAAGGATCTATTTAGACAACTACAGTTTTCACTTAACAGTCCATGATCAACACTAAAATGTGTGTGTTTAAAGGGGTTGTTTGGGACGGATTTCTTTTTCTCAGGGAGCAAAGGAGTCGGTGAGAATGTTTTAGTAAGGCTGCTTGATAAGCTGAATTCACTAGAAAGCACCTACCTTATTTTTACACAGTAGTATACTAACAATGTGGCATCAGTGTAATGAGACCCATCCACACACAGGTCACTCAGCAATCTTAGATATGAATATTGTCTGCATCAGGTAGTAATTTTCTTCAAGCAACAGGGCCTATACTGCTGACATATTTGTTAGTATTGAGGGTGGACATGCTTATCCCCAAAAGGATCAAATTGTAGAGAATCATCAAGGGCTCTCAGCAGTGTGGTAATTATGGTAATCAAACAGAAATGAAAATGGAGTAAGTCCTGGCCTTGGCTCAGCATGTTCAGGATTTTCAATGCTGTCTCAGAACATAAAGATGTTAATGGTAATCCATGGCCCAGTAGTAATTTTGCCCCCAAATCATGTGCTAGTATGAAGTAAAGTATTTGTAATGAATAGTATAATGTAAGCAAGTGACACCTCTATGCTAACTCTAAAACTCTGGTTTCTAGAGGATGGTTTACTCTTAAAAAAGTTTTTTTTTGGAGACAGTGTCTCCCTATGTTGCCAAGGCTGGTCTCCAACTCTGGGGCTCAAGTGATCCTCCAACCTGTCTCTTGAGTAGCTGGGATTATAGGCATGTGCCACTACTCCTGGCCAAGGACAGTTTGCTCTTAAATGTGGAGTAAATAGCAATACAGCAATTTTAAAACATTGTTTAATAAACCAACATAACTCTCAGACCCATGGTGACATACTATTTTCTATCAGTGGTTATATTATGACCTTAGGCAATTTAACCTGCCAAAACTGTACATAATACTCTGCATACTAGGAACACATCTATCAAAATGGATCTCTGCTAGATATACCTGAAGAGGTATAGTTTTAGGATAAGCACATGATTCAAAAGGGAGTGGTCAGTTATGAAAGTATAAGTCATCTCTGATCATTTTTTTCTTCAACACATTATAAAATCTTCCATCAGGACAGTTACAAGTCCCTCCTTCTCCAGTTGACCAGACACTCGCTGTTGCCCACGGCCGACTTGTCATGTCTGCAATTCCAGGCTTTATTTATGAGATTTAACTGCCTCTCTTTTTCTCTCAGTGTCTCTTCCTATTCTCGGTCCTGTCATTCTCCTCATGTTTCGCTTTTTTTTTTTTTGAGACGGAGTCTCGCGCCCAGGCTGGAGTGCAGTGGCCGGATCTCAGCTCACTGCAAGCTCCGCCTCCTGGGTTTACGCCATTCTCTTGCCTCAGCAGGCGCCCGCCAAATCGCCCGGCTAGTTTTTTGTATTTTTTAGTAGAGACGGGGTTTCACCGTGTTAGCCAGGATGGTCTCGATCTCCTGACCTCATGATCCGCCCGTCTCGGCCTCCCAAAGTGCTGGGATTACAGGCTTGAGCCACCGCGCCCGGCCATGTTTTGCTTTTAAACACTTAAAGTGGCAATACTACAAGCTCTGTACCTGGAATAACAGTACACAGAATGCTTAAAAATCTGCCTTCAGTGCCATTCTTTGTAGCTGAAGTATGCATGTCTCCCACAGCACAGATAAAATGTAACAAAACTACAGTCTCAGGGCATAAAAGAAACTCTTTCAAGTTGGTTATTCTTTCATTCAGGCATTTACCTACTCATTCACAACTATTACCTGCCAAAAATAATTCTAGGCACTGGGAATTCAGCAGCGAATGCAATAGAAAAAGTCCCTTCTCGTGGAGTTTATATTCTAGAGGGGTTCTGAGATGAGGATTCTCATTTCAATTATAATTAAGACAAAAGCAGAGCAATTTAAAGTTTCAATAATCCAATTTACAATTGTACTTAAGTACAGATTTAGATACAGGACATTTTTCTTGTCTACTCTTCTCTATCTGCCACTTAATTCAGATGTTCTCCTCCTAAAGAAGTGCTAAATTCTAGTTAAATGCTTTATTAATCATGAAGGAAGTCTCACAGACCTCTTCAGTCATTTCTAGTTGAACTAGCAGAAGCAGCAAAATACTCCAGCGGCGGAGTTGACCATCTCTTATGATTCCTTCAAGCCTTGTATGGTGTGCCTTAGTAGAGCTTGGTGGACACGGGCAGCTGCATATATGGATGGATATGTACATATGTGTGTATATATGGTATTACAGAGCAACGAGGGAAAGCTGAATCCATTACATCAATTTCCTCTATAAATCTAAAGAAATCTTTCTTAAAGGCCTACCCTTTAAGACTTCATGAAAAAATTAACAAACAAAATAATTTTATACTCTAGGATTCACCTAACCACTGCAAAGTTACAAAAGAGGTTTTAAATGGCGGTGTGCAATCAATGTGAACGACATGGAAAGAGAAAAATGGCTTAACTGCTCTAAACAATGAGAACACATATTCTCCTAAATCTTACAATCTCAACAGTCTAGGCCAGGGTTTTTAAACCTCAACACTACTGACATTTGGGGTAGGATAATTATTTCTTGTGTAGGGCTCTCCTGCACACTGTAGAAAGCTTAGCAGCATCCTCACTCCATACCCACTAAGATGCCATACCAATAACCAAGAAGGCCTCCAGACACTGTCAAATGTCCTGAGGTGGGGGTGGGAGGGAATGTCCCTGGTTGAGACCAGACTCCCAGATACTAGTTTAAACTTTTATTTACTGTCTTCAGTTTCTTTGATTCTGTTGGTAGTTATTATTTTTCAAGCTAATAATTACCTTAAGGGAATTTTTTAAATGCCTGTGGTCTAGAGGTTTGGAAAACGATGTATACAGTAGATCTTTCCTGTCTGATTTCACAAGAAACACCAGCATAGTAAACAGGGGCTTGAAGGAAACAAATCTGCTTACGCCAGCATTGCTGAAACATATACTAACAGCTCAATTTTGGCATTTCACTTTTGGGCAACACTGGTCCGTGGACATGTCATCTTGAAAAAGCAATTCAGTAGACTCCATTTCTTTTCTTTTTTTTTTGAGACAGGGTCTTGCTCTGTCACCCAGCCTGGAGTGCAGTGGTGCAATCTTGGTTTACTGCAACCTCCACCTCCTGGGTTCAAGTGATTCTTGTGCCTCAGCCTCCCAGGTAGCTGGGGTGACAGGCATGCGCCACCATGCTCAGCTAATTCATTTCTTTTCTAACAGCACAAAATAAAATAGCACACACTCAGGTATCCATTGCTGAAATGTGTCAAATTTTAACATTTTGCCATATTTGTTTTAGATCTTTTACTTAAAAAAAAAAAATCAGTGAGTGTGTGTCTGTGTGTATACACAAATATTAGAAACAGGGTCTTGCTCTGTCACCCAGGCTAGAGTGCAATAGTGCCATCATAGCTCACTGCACCCTTAAACTCCTGGGCTCAAGTGATCCTCTTGCCTCAGTCTTTGGAGTAGCTTGGACTACAGGTGCATGCCACCACACCCACCTTTTTTACTTTATTTTATTTTATTTTTTTGAGACAGGGTCTCACTCTGGTCACCCAGGCTGGAGTGCAGGGGCCCAATCATAGCTCACTGCAGCCTTGACCTCTTGGGATCAAGTGATCCTCCCACCTCAGCATCTGCCTAATTTTTTTCTATTTTTTTGTAGTGACAAGGTCTCACTATGTTGTCCAGGTTGGTCTCCAACTCCTCGGCTCACGTGATCCTTCCACCTCAGCCTCCCAAACTAGGATTATAGGCATGAGCCACCACAGCTGGCCACTTTTTCAGATTTTAAGAAACTAAATATCACAGTAAAACTTAAAAGCCTGTAGTGGCTTTTAAGCTTTTCACTCTATTGCTTGTTTTTGTTTTGAAAACTTTTTAAGGTTCAGCTCAATTAATTATGAAAAAGCAAACTCCATAAACACCACCAGGTATGGTACCAGGTCAAGATACAGAACACTGAAAGCTTCTCAGAAGCTCCTCTTAAATTACCTTCCAAAGCACATCCACAAACCCCTCTCTGTCTCCAAAGTTATACAAAAGCCTTCTAGACTTTTATAATAACTTTCTTGCTTTTGTTTTACAAAGCAAACATGCAACCCCTAACCCTATAGACAGGTATCCCCAAACACCCAAGTTAGTTTTTGTTTCATTTTTGAACATTAAATAAATAAATCATATAGTATCTTTTTGGGTCTGCCTTCTTTTACTCAAACTTACTCTTGTGAGAATCCATGTCCATGTAGTTGTACTTCAGATTCACTGTCCTTGTATAAACATGCTACAATTTATCCATTCTACTATTAACAGGCATTTATTCATGTTTTTTCTGTATAAAAAATGCTACAATATTTTTGTACATATTTCCTAGCATATGAGATATGTATGTTTATTGGTGTGTATATACCTAAGAATTGAAATGCTAGTTATGGGCTGGGCGCGGTGGCTCAAGCCTGTAATCTCAGCGCTTTGGGAGGCCGAGACAGGCGGATCACGATGTCAGGAGATCAAGACCATCCTGGTTAACATGGTGAAACCCTGTCTCTACTAAAAAATACAAAAAACTAGCCGGGCGAGGTGGCGGGCGCCTGTAGTCCCAGCTACTCGGGAGGCTGAGGCAGGAGAATGGCAGGAACCCGGGAGGCGGAGCTTGCAGTGAGCTGAGATCTGGCCACTGCACTCCAGCCTGGGCGACAGAGCGAGACTCCGTCTCAAAAAAGAAAAAAAAAAAAAAAAAAGAAATGCTAGTTATGGTAGAAAAACTTCAGCTTTAGTATATAATGCTAAACAATTTCCAAAGTGGCTGTTGCAATTCACATTACCATTACCAGTATGTGAGAGTTCTTGTTGCTTCACATGTATGTAAATATCTGGTAAATGTAGCAATTTGGTGTTATTGCACAGTACATGAACATCTTTAACATTATTGCCCAATTGCCCTCATAAATGGTTGTATTCATCTTTAAAAGCATTTAAAATGGGGTTTTTTTTTTTCAATCTAGTGGGGGTGAATTTTATAGAACTATAGTTTATCTTTTCTTAGTTTATCACCTCCCTAATAATGAATAACACTGAATGTCTTTTTTTTCCTTGGGGGAAAAAAAAAAAAAAAAACAGGAGATACATGTGCAGGTTGTACAGGTTTGTTACATAGGTATACATGTGCCATGGTGGTTTGCTGCACCTACTGACCCGTCCTCTAAGTTCCCTCCCCTCAACTCCCACCCCTAACAGGCCCTGGTGTGTGTTGTTCTCCTCTCTGTATCCATGTGAAAGCAAAAAACGTGAAACTCCCACTTATGAGTGAGAAGATGCAGTGCTTGGTTTTCTGTTCCTGTGTTACTTTGCTGAGGATGATGGCTTCCAGATTCATCCATGTCCCTGAAAAGGACATGATCTCATTCCTTTTTCTGGCTCCATAGTATTCCATGGTGTATATGTCCCACATTATCTTTATCCAGTCTATTACTGATGGGCATTTGGGTTGGTTCCATGTATTTGCTATTGTAAATAGTGCTGCAATAAACACATGTGTGCATGTGTCTTTATAGTAGAATGATTTATATTCCTTTGGTTAAACACCTAGTAATGGGATTGTTGGGTCAAATGGTATTTCTGGTTCTAGATCCTTGAGGAATCATCATACTGTTGAACTAATTTACACTCCCACCAACAGTGTAAAAGCATTCCTGTTTCTCCACAGCCTTGCTATCATCTATTGTTTCCTTTTTAATAATCACCATTCTGACTGGCATGAGATGGTATCTCATTGTGGTTTTGATTTGCATTTCTCCGATGATCAGTGATGCTGAGCTTTTTCCCATGTTTGTTAGCTGCGTAAATGTCTTATTTTGAGAAGTGCCGCCATTGATTATCTTTTCTAAAGTTTATCAACCAATGGATTTCCATTTCTATGAACTGTCCATATTTTTATTGGGCTGTTGTTTTCCATACTGATTTGCTTCTTTTTCCTCCTTAATTCTGGATTCTAATATTCTGTCAGTTAATGCACTCCAAACATACTCCTAGGTTGTGGTTTTATCTTTGTATTTATCTACAGTATATCTACAGTATCTTTTTTTTTTTTTTTTGAGACGGAGTCTCACTCTGTCGCCCAGGCTGGAGTGCAGTGGCCGGACCTCAGCTCACTGCAAGCTCTGCCTCCCGGGTTTATGCCATTCTCCTGCCTCAGCCTCCCGAGTAGCTGGGACTACAGGCGCCCGCCACCTCGCCCAGCTTGTTTTTTGTATTTTTTAGTAGAGACGGGGTTTCACCATGTTAGCCAGGATGGTCTCGATCTCCTGACGTTGTGATCCGCCCGTCTCGGCCTCCCAAAGTGCTGGGATTACAGGCTTGAGCCACCGCGCCCGGCCTATCTACACTATATTTTGCTGCACCAAAGACTATAAATTTTAACAGTCAAATCTTACACCTTTATCCTTCATGTTTTGAATCTTGCTAAAGAAATCTTTCCCTACTCAAAGTTCATGAAAATAGCCTCCTCGATTTTCTTATAAAAGGTTAGCTTTTCAAATTTAGATATTTAATAATCCTATAATGTTTGATGTGTGTAGTAGGATCCTATGATTCTATGCTCACTGTTACTATTTTATTTCAGTCTCTCAATCCCTCAAAAGTAATCAACTACAGTGTTAGAAGTCAGGACAGTGGTTACCTTTTTTGCTTTCCCTGAGACTGGGTCTCACTCTGTCACCAGGCTGGAGTAAGTACCATGGTACTATCATGGTCCACTGCAGTCTTGACCTCTTGAGCTCAAGGGATCCTCCCATCAGAGCCTCCCTAGTAGCTGGGGTTACAGGTGCGTGCCACCATGCCTGGATAATTTTTTAATTTTTTATTTGTAGAGACAGAGTCTCATGTTGCCCAGTCTGGCCTCAAACTCCTGGGCTCAAGCAATCCTCCTGCCTCAGCTTTCCAAGTGTTGACATTACAGGCGTGAGCCACTGCACCTGGTCCTAGCTGCCTTTAAAAAAGAGTAACGAGTATTGAAAAGGGTCTAAGGTGTTGCTGATATACAATGAGCTGTACAGTAATGATCTGTACACCTTTCTGTAAGCCTGTTGCATTGGTGTGTTGAAGCTGGTTCATATTGGTTTATGACAGATAACTGTTTAACAGTAATTTTGTGAGTCTTGTCAAACTATCAGTAGATTATAAAGAGTCCTGAGGATAGCATTTACATCATTAAATTTGGCAAATGCAACAAATGAAGAATTTCAACCCAGAAAGCACATATATTAGTCATATTTCAATAAAAAAGTTTCAAAGATTAAAAACATACACTAAAGAAATAAAAGTCAGGTGCAGTGGCTGACGCTTATAATCCCAGGACTTTGGTAAGGACGCAGGAGGATTGCTTGAGCCCAGGAGTTTAAGACCAGTCTGGGCAACATATTGAGATTCTGTCTCTATAAAAAAATTAAAGATTAACTGGACACGGTGGTTCGTGCTTATGGTACCAGCTACTCAGGAGGCTGAGGTGGGAGGATCACGTGAGCTTAGAAGGTTGGGAAGGCAGGAAGCCCAGATCCTGCCACTGCACTCTAACCTGGGTGACAGAGCAAGACAAAAAGGAAAGGGAAGGCGAAGGAAAAGAAGAAAGAGGCCAGGCATGGTGGCTCACATCTATGGTCCCAACACTTTGGGAGGCTGAGGCAAGCGGATCACTTGAGCTCAGGAGTTCCAGATCAGCCTACAACATGGCGAAACCCCGAAACACTACATTTATAAAAAAATACAAAAATTAGCTGAGCATGTGCCTGTAGTTCCAGCTACTTGGGAGGCAGAGATGGGAGGATTGCTTGGACCCAGGAATTTGAAGTTGCGGTGAGCTGTGATCACGCCATTGTAACAGCCTGGGATACAGAGTGAGATCTTGTGTTAAAAAAAAAAAAAGAAGGGAGGAAGGGAGGCAAACTCCAGAATACAAGGATAAAAGAACACGAGAGAGAGAGAGAGGTGGAGGCGGCAGGGGGAGGGAGGGGAAGGAGAGAGAAAGAGATGGTTGAATAAGTTGTGGTATATGCATATTATGAAATATTATGCAATTTGTATAAAAGTATGAGTAAAATATATCTGTAATGACCTAGAGGGCTGCCCAAAACATTTATTAAGTTAAAAAAAAAGGCAAACTGAAAATAATTTATATAATTCAATTAAAGCAAAACCAAAAATAATCTCTCTATACATACACTCATATTTTCATATCATTTTATAAATATGAAGAAAACTGTAGATGATTACATCAAAACCATTCACACTGACTATCTGATAGGGAAGGAAGATTAACTGCCTGGGGCTGCAAGCAGACATTAACAACTGTATTAACTATACCATCTGACTTGTTCAAATAGGTTGTTATCTTATAATTTAAAATAATCCAGGAGGCCAGGAGATGGCTCCTGCCTGTAATCCCTGCACTTTGGCAGGCCAAGGCGGGAGGAGCACTTGAGCCTAGGAGTTTTTGAGACCAATCTGGGCAAATAGTGAGACCTCATCTCTACTAAAAATAAAAAAAATAGCCAGGCCTGGTGGTGGTGTGTGCCTACAGTCAAGCAGGAGGACTGCTTGAGCCCAGAAGTTTGAAGCTTCAGTGAGCTATGATCACGCTACTGGACTCCAGCCTGGGCAACAGAGCAAAAGACCTTATCTCAAGCAAAATAAATAAACAATCCAATAAAGTTTTCAAAAGTCTCATAAGTGGGTAGCTTGTCTATATTTCTTCCTATTCCAATCCAATTTGTACTTATTGCCAGATCATTTCAAAAGCCATTTTCATCAATATCACTCCTCCACTAAACTGCCTAAACACCACTCAACTGCCTATCTGATAAAATTCAAAACTGGGAAAGGGCACTGAAGTGTGATCCAGAGGATCTGGGATCCAGTCCTAATTTTAATGAGTGACCACAGGATGCCATGGCTACCACAACGAAAATGAGAGCCCAGAAATGGAAAATTAGTTTGCTTCCACATAGCTATGGCACATCAGGAGACACTATGGCAAGTGATTGAGTTAAATAACCCCTGATTTGGATTCTAGCAATGCCACTTACTACTTATATCACCCTGAGCAAGTTATTTTTCCTTTTTAAGCTCAGTTTTTGGTTCAATAAAGTGGGGCTAATAACACTGACCTTTCAGGGTTAGAATAACCATTAAAAATAATATGTATATATAAAGCCTCTACCCATATTTCAACTTAGTAGGTGCTGAATAGATTATTTTTATTATAATAATAATCATCCTCATTCTATAGCGAACATTCAAAACCTTCACAAATTGGACTTAAAAGGTTCAATATAGTTTCAGTTTATTTAGGGTTTACTACAGGCCAAACACTGAGCTAGAAATTTTGTAATCTCATTTATTTTAATTAATTTTATCCTTATAATATTGTAAATGGTATGAATTAATCTCATTTTATGGATTAAAAACAGGGGCTTAAAGACATTGGTAACTATTCTAAGGTCATAAAGTTAGGAAGTGGCAGAGTAGAAACTATTTTATCTTATCTTAATTTTATTTTATTTTGAGACAGAGTCTCACTCTTGTCACCCAGGCTGAAAATGTAGTGGTGCAGTCTCTGCTCATAGCAACCTCAGCCTCCCTCCTGAGTTCAAGTGATTCTCCTGCCTCAGCCTCCCAAGTAGCTGGGATTACAGGCGCATGCTATCATGCCCGGCTAATTTATGTTACCACACCCAACTAATTTTTGTATTTTTAGTAGAGATGAAATTTCGCCATGTTGCCCAGGCTGGTCTCAAACTCCTGACCTCAGGTGATCAGCCTGCCTCAGCCTCCCAAAGTGCTGAGCTTACAGGCATAAGCCACCGTGCCCGGCCTAGAATTTCATTTTAAAGTTTAAATTTTAAAACTAGAGCTGTGACTCCAAAGCCACACTTACTGCTTCAGAATTGAGCCTGTTTAGAATATGTTCTTTCTTCTCCAAATGTGTATTCCCCATTATCTCAGGTCCAACTCAAACTCTATTTGCTTTGTAAAAGTTTTGTGACTCTCCCACCAACATACTGTTTTCTTTTGCTTCCAACTTATTTTTCAGTCTAACCATCCATTCAGGCATTAAGATACTGCTACATCACAAAATACCTTTTAAGTATTTTTTTCTTGGAAATACTTATTTTCAAAATGGATTTTGAGTTCCTTTAAGACAGAAGATGTGACTTTTCCAAACCCCAAAAGACTTACCTACCTTTGACATAGGTAGTCAAAACTATTGGTAGAATGAGAGAATTTTGCATTTTCATAGCTTGTTTCTAAGCAGCAAGGCACGACAACGAGTTGTAATAATTAAGAAAAAATCCAAATGTTAAAGGACAGACATTTCTGACACAAGTACCTTGGTAACAACAGGAAGAGAAAACACAGATGATACATGGCAGTTTATGATTGTGGGATAGAGGACAATGAACACTAATCAGAAGCTCTTTGGTCTCCCTCTCTGTCTTGCCCTAGATTTGACAGGCTGTGGAGATTAAATGGTTTCAGACAATGTAAACAGAGAGAAACCTAACAGTTTCTATGACATGAAATTATCAGCTTTGAAATCTTTTTGACTATAGAACAATTATCCTTTCATTTTCACAGAGATTAGAATTAGAATCGACGTGTTTTTATATTTCAAACTTAATTATAATGTGAAAGCACGCATTTGCTTGCTTTCCATAAGAGACACACAGGAAAAATTTGTTGCCCATGACAATAATTTTACATTACTAATTCAAACCTGACTCAATCTTTCTTATGTTGAATGGGCCCATCTCATGTCCATTTCAGTACAGACTTCATATCCCCTCCAGAGGGGAGTATACGTTTTAATAAAGCAAGATTGTCTTTACATAATGAGGATATATCAATAAATACTAAAAATATATTCTCCCCTTTATGTTGCCCCAATAACACTTCTGGGAAGAATGTGTAGTGAGGGGAGAATATACCTCTTGAAGATTTCTGGTTTTACTCCTTCCTCTCTTCTTACCGTTACTAAACATCGACACATGTTTGCGTAAGCCACAGAGAAACTGGGTTCATCAATAGCCTTCTCAAAGACCAGGTCAATAACTCCTTTCAGCCGCTCCTCTGTATCAACAGTAAGTCCTGACACTTGCTTCATCAGTTGATTGAACATCTGTGGTGTCAATTTATTTAAGATACTTCGAACTTTTCTAAAAAGCTCCTAGAAGGGCCACAAAAAAGAAGAGCATTAGAGTAACTTAGAGTAACTGTGACAATATAGTACTTTCTGTAATGATTAATTTTTAAAATAATGTATAAGTTCAACTTCTCAAATTATTAACAAGGACTGTGAACTAGTCACAGAAATAATTAATCTATTTTAACAAATAGTCAAAAATTACCTTCTTTTCACTACTGACGAGAATTCTAGAAATAGGTATATATACACTTAGCTGGTGGGAGCATTATCTGTTAACATTTCTAAGGGTAATTTGACAATGTGTATCAAAAGCTTTAAGATTGTGTATGTAACCTTTGAACCAGTAATTATACTTTTAGAAATGTATTTATATTTAGAGATACGTAAAAATATTTTAGCCACACTGATTTCCATCATAATAACCCATTACAGAAAATAACTTTGATATAAAAAAAAAAGAAATTTGTCTAAATTATGGTATAATATAAATAATGGTATGAAATACTAGGCAGGAGTCTTTTAAAATAATGTTATAAAATCTCTATTTAAAAAAAAAAAAAAAAGAATTGAAGATCTTCCTAGACTAGTAAAAGGAGATACACATTGCCACTTAATGGTGAAAGGCAAAATGATTTTTGCCCCTAAGATTGAGAATAATGCAAAAAATATTTCTTCTCACCATTCCCATTCAACATAACAGAGGTCCTAATCAATGCAATAAAGCAAAGAAAAAGCAATAAAAGGTATGTAGATTGTAAAGGAAGAAATAAAACTCTATGCAGAGAAGATAAAACTGTCTACATAGACAATCATAAGGAATCTACAAAAAACCAGAATAAGTCAGTCTAGCAATTGTAGGATACAATGTCAAAATGCAAACATCAACTGCTTTTCTATATATTAGCAATAAATAACCAGAAATTATTTTTTTAAAGTACCATTTACAGCAGCACCAAAATCTATAAAATGTTTATCCAAAAAACTAACAAAAGGTCAGCAGTGGTGGCTCACACCTTTAATCCCAACTTGGGAGACCGAGGTGGGTGGATCACTTGAGGCCAGAGGTTCAAGACCAGCCTGGCCAACATGGCAAAATGCCATCTCTACTAAAAACAGAAAAATTAGCTGGGTGTGGTAGTGCATGCCTCTAATCCCAGCTACTCTGGAGGCTGAGGCAGAAGAAGCACTCGAACCTGGGAGGCAGCGGCTGCAGTGAGCTGAGATCGTATCTCTGTTCTGCAGCTTGGACAACAGAGAGAGACTCTGTCTCAAAAAAAAAAAAAAAGATGGAAAAAAATACAAAAACTATAAATCACTGATGAAGGAAATTGAAGAGGGCTTTAAAAAATGAAAATATATATCATGTTCATGTATTAAAAGATTCATTATTGTCAAGATGTCAGTTTTCCCCAAAGTGATCTACAGATATATCATAATCCAAATCCTAATAGGGCCTTTTGTTTTTTTGTTTTGGGTAGAAAACAAGGAGCTGATTCTACAATTTATATGAAAAGACACACACACACACACACACATACACACACACACAAAACCCTAGAAGATTCTAAACAATTTTGAAGAAAAAAAAAAGTTGGAGAATTGAATTCACACAACCAGATTTCAAAACTTTCTATATAAAGACAGAGTGGTGTTGGCCAGAGGACAGACATAGCTTGATGAAGAATGTAGAGTCTAGAAATAGATGCACACATATATGATAAACTGATTTTCAACAAAGATGCCAAAACATTTCAATGGAGAAAGGATAATCTTTACAACAAATGGTGCTATAACAGCTGGACATCCACAGGAAGGGAGAAAAAGAACCCTGACCTATTATCTTGTACCTTGTACAAAACTCAACAAAAATTGGATCACAAAACTAAATGTGAAACCTAAAACTATAAACTTCTAGAAGACAACACGGTAGAAAAACGTTGTTTTCTTGGGTTTATGCAAATATTTCTTAGATATGACAGCAAAAGCACAATCATGAATGAAAAGGTTAATTCAGTATTATCAAAATTAGAAACAAGCTAGGTACGGTGGCTCATGCCTATAATCCTAGTATTTTAAGAGGCTGGGGTGGGTGGACCGTTCGAGCCCAGTAGTTTGAGACCAGCCTGGGCAACATGGCAAAACCCTGTCCCTACAAAAAAATACAAAAATCAGCTGAGTACGGTGGCATGCACCTGTAGTCCCAGCTACTTGGGAGGTTTACGTGGGAGGACTGCCTGAGCCAGGGGAGGCTGAGGTTACAGTGAGCTGTGATTGTGCCACTGCACTCCAGTCTGGGCAACAAAGTGGGGCTATGTCTCAAAATAAATAAATAAATAAATAAATAAAAATAAAAATAAAAATAAAAACAACTGCTCTGTGAAAGACACTGCTGAAAGAATGAAAACAGGCTGGGTGCAGTGGCTCACGCCTATAATCCCAGCTCTTTGGAAGGCAGATTGCTTGAGCTCAGGAGTTCCGAGACCAGCCTGGGCAACATAGCGAAACCCCATCGCTACAAAAAATACAAAAATTAGCTGGGTGTGTAGTAAGCCCTTGTAGTTCTAGCTACTTGTGGGGCTGAGGCAGGAGGATCGCTTGAGCCTGGGAGTTCAAGGCTTCAGTGAGCTGGGATCATGCCTCTGCACTCCAGCATGGGTAACAAAGGGAGACTCTGTCTCCAAAAAAAAAAATTACACACACACACACACACACACACATACACACACACACACACACAATCATTTATTAGCTAAGCTACAGGAGTTCATGCCTGTAATCTCAACACTTTGGGAGGCCAAGGCAGGAGGAATGCAGGAGGCCAAGAGTTCAAGACCAGTTTGGGCAACACTGCCTCTAAAAAATTTTTAGGCCAGGCACAATGGCTCACACCTGTAATCCCAGCACTTTGGGAGGCGAAGGAAGGCGGATCACTTGAGGCCAGGAGTTCCAGACTAGCCTGGTCAACGTGTGAAACCCTGTCTCTACTAAAAATATAAAAAATTTAGCCGGGCGTGGTGGGGTATGCCTGTAGTCCCAGCTACTTGGGAGGCTAAGGCAGGAGAATCGTTTGAACCCAGGAGGCGGAGGTTGCAGTGAGCTGAGATCGCATCACTGTACTCCAGCCTGGGTGACGCAGTGAGACTCTGTCTCAAAAAAAAAAAAAAATTGTAACAAATTAGCCAGGTATGGTGGTCCATGCGTATAGTCTCAGCTACTTGGGAGGCTGAGGTGGGAGCCTAGGAGGTTGAAGCTTCAGCAAGACACCATTGTGCTACTGCACTCCAGCCTGGGCAATAGATTAAGACCCTCTTTCAAAAAAAAAAAAAAAGCCTGAGATGGTAGCTCATACATGGAATCCCAGGAATTGGGAGGCTAAGGCGGGAGGATTGCTTGAACCCAGGAGTTCAAGACCAGCCTGGGCAACAGAATGAGACCTGATATCTACAAAAAAATTGGCCAGGCATGGTGGCACATGCCTGTAGTCCCAGATACTTGAGAGGCTGAGGAGGGAGGATCGTTTGAGCCCAGCAGATCAAGGCTGCAGTGAGCTGTGATAGTGCCATTGCACTTCAGCCTTGGTGACAGAGTGAAACCCTGTCTCAAAAAAAAAAAAAAAAAATCATCATTTCACTGTAACTAAATATCCAGTTGATGTCCACTAAATTTTGTGTTAGTTACAAATGAAGCACAAAGCACAGTTATTGCCTTCCACAGAATCAAAATCTAGTTGCAGGGACAATACATTTAAAAACGAAGCGATAAAGCAAGTACTAGGGTTGATTAGAAACCAGAAAGGGGAGTAGTTTAGGTACATGAGGTCAGAGGCACTGGATTAGTCAAGGAATGCCTTTAGAAGGAAATGAGGGCCGGGGTGGTGGCTCACGCCTGTAATCCCACACTTTTGAAGGCCGAGGTGGGCAGATCACCAGTTCAGGTGATAGAGACCTTCCTGGCTAACATGATGAAACCCGGTCTCCACTAAAAATACAAAAAGTTAGCCAGGCGTGGAAGCACATGCCTGTAATACCAACTACTTGGGAGGCTGAGGCAGGAGAATCGTTTGAACCCGGGAGGCAGAGGCTGCAATGAGCCAGGATCGCACCATTGCACTCCAGGCTGGGTGACAGAGCGAGAGAGACTCCATCTTAAAAGAAAAAAAAAAAAGAAAGAAAAAAAAAAAAAAAAAGAAGGAAATGATAATTGGGCCAGATAATAAAGGACAGAAAGAGCTGGCGAAAGGGAATAAAAAAAAATAAAGTAGATATTTTATGAAGGAGAAAACACTTTAGGAAGGAATAGTTAATGAGGATTTTCTAGCCTGCTAATTGAGAGAACAAGCTGGAAATATCAGAAGACTAGTTTTCTCTGGTTGTGAGTGAAAATGACATATTGAACGCTAGGTTAAAAAGCTCAAATGGAAAGACAAAAATCAGTGTTTCAGGTAGATGACTCAGGCAGCCTCAGGAGAAATGTTGTAACAGAGGAGAAAGAAGAAAGAGAATGCAGGGAATCCCAGGGGTAGAAGCCCAGACATGTCCTGAGGCAATGATTTCCTAGAAATGCTTCAAGAAGATGAGAATAAGGTCATCAACAGTGGTCGTTCATAATGCTGATTTAAATGATTTAATATAGTAGTAGGAACGTAAGGTAAGGCAACAAATCAAGTCCATATTTAAAAGAAAGCGTCAATAAAAAGAAGGTTGTACTGGCTCTGTAAAGGAATTTTAATAATTCTCCATTGGATTTCTTTTATCTACTTACTAAAGAAAACCTATTAATTAATGCTACCTCATATCAAGATAATTATTCCGTTTCTGAAATAAGACTTAATAATGGAGAAAACTCTGTTACAGAATAAACAAGCAGATTACAAGTTATAACAACTGGACTACTCTTCCATGACGCTTGACAACTTTTGAAGCTTTAGTTTCCTCATATGCAAAAAAAGGGTAACATCTATTTCCTCATTATAGGTACAGTAAGAATTTAATAAAGTAAGGCATTAATCCAAGTGCCTTAAATACATCTTTATTGTCAATGATGAAGATCCAGTAGGAAGTTTTAACTATCTTCATACAGGCCATTTAGGCCCATTATCATTAAGCATTTCTCAGGGAGATTGGAGAGAGGGACGAAGAAGGCTTTTTTTTTTTTCCTCCAAAAAAGGTTGAGATATGTTGAAATGGAGAGAAATGTAGGGACTTGATCTCAGCAATGTGAAGAAGAATGTCCTTAGGAACCCTGTGGCAAATGTTTGGGGATAATCACTACAGAGATAAACAAAAGCAAGCCGCCAATTACAGTTTGACAGCACGGCTAGTTGACGGATTGCCTCATCTTCATCTCTGTTTTGTATTAACTACTCTGTGGGTTCGCTTATTTACTGAACAATTATTTACTGAGAATTTGCTCTCTCGAACAGTGGTCCCCAACCTTTTGGCACTAGGAACTGGTTTTGTGGAAGGCAATTTTTCCACAGACCAGGGTTGGGGGTGGGGTTGAGAGGGGAAGAGGAACGAGGTTTTTGGGATAAAATTATTCTACCTCAGATCATCAGGTATTAGTTAGATTCTCATAAGGAGCGTGCAACCTAGATCGCTTGCATGTACAGTTCACAAGAGGGTTCCACTCCTATGAGAATCTAGGGCTGCCACTGATCTGACAGCAGGTGGAGCTCAGGTGGTAATGCTCTTTTGCCACCACTCACCTCCTGCTGTGTGGCCCAGTTACCAACAGGCCACCGACTGTACTAGGGGTTGCGGATCCCCTGTTCTCTGAGGTTACGTGATGGAACTGAATCAGAACGATATCTAAGGCCCATGTCCGCTCTCAGGGACATCATCATACTGAGCACTTAACTAAGCTCCAGGAACCATGCCAAATGGTTTATATTATTTCATTCAATCTTAACACTGGCCCTATGAGGCACTCAATGTTTGTAACTTCATTTTATAGTTAAGATTAAGAACCTGCCTAACAGAGTCAGGACTCTGCCTCCAGACCTGGAACTTTGAACTGCTACACTTAACTGTTCATGGTGAGAGAAAAGATATATAAGGAATCAAGATGCTCAAAAGTTAGTACGTGATCTGTGATGCTTAGCTCTGGTACAAGTGTGAATTTTAAGAGACTCCAGTTTTGGTGCCTAGAAGCAAAAACATCTGAAGTCGCAGAGGTAACCTGGGGATAGGAATTGACATTGCGTATAAAGCAAAAGATAATAAAGGCTTTATATAATCTGACACATAAAAATTAATTTTGTGTCAATAAAATAAATCCATTCAATTTATCTTCATAATTCTGAGGGCAGGATATGCATAAAAAGATTCAAAGAATTAAATTTTATTCCAAAAGCCTTCAAAACAAGATGAGTTTCTGAATTCTAGCTTATTGGCAATGAAGGCCTGACAAGGAACATAAAGCAATGCAATAATTAGGATAAATAGGATAAAGAGACTCAATCACTGAGAATCTAAAAATGCATTTGAAAGAAAAGCAAATATTAACTTAAGCCTGAATTACATAAGTCTATGACACATGAAACCTGTAGACCTGGAAACTATTCTGAAAAAACACACAAAAAGCAATTTCAAGAGAAAACAGTAGGTTGCCTGGCATCCATAATGGCTTTTAGAATAATTCTTTTACTAGGAAAACATTATAAAAAGTCTTAAACTGATTATCTCTACAAACATTAGCAAAGCAAAATAAGTTTAAACAAAATCAACATAATTTCAAAACAGCCGGGCGCGGTGGCTCAAGCCTGTAATCCCAGCACTTTGGGAGGCCGAGACGGGCGGATCACGACATCAGGAGATGGAGATCATCCTGGCTAACACAGTGAAACCCCGTCTCTACTAAAAAAAATGCAAAAAACTAGCCAGGCGAGGTGGCGGGCGCCTGTAGTCCCAGCTACTCCGGAGGCTGAGGCAGGAGAATGGCATGAACCCGGGAGGCGGAGCTTGCAGTGAGCTGAGATCGACCCACTGCACTCCAGCCTGGGCGACAGAGCGAGACTCCGTCTCATCAACAACAACAACAACAAAAAAAAATAATAATTTCAAAACAATGTCAGGATATGCTTTTGTTCTCACCTGGGTTTTAATGTTTTCGGGATCATCGGCTTGGCTGTCTCGTTTTTGGCTGGGCTTCCAGGCATTTTCTGCCTTTTTTAGGTGTACATCTTCTTTTACAGAAACTGTGATGATCTTTCTGGGTTCTCTTCTTTGGCCAGGTTGAGATCTTCGTGGTCCAACATTCAACAACTAGGACAAGAATATTACAGCTATTCAGAATACTTACAATTTATTGTCTTTGCTGTGCTGTTCAAGTCAAGCCTGATGACCACACCAAGCAATGCTAGACACTCAAGCTGGATGTAATCTTTTTGCGGGGTAAAAAAAATAACCTCAGAAGACCATCAATGTAATATTCTCCACTACAATTTTTGAACAAGAGGCCTTTTTGAACAAGATGTTTGACAACGCTGTTACTTCTAATCAGAAAGACTACTTCTAACTGAAGCTTTATCTTTTATTAGTTGCATAACTGTGGACTGATCACTTCAATAATTACAAAAATTCGGGGCCGGGCGCGGTGGCTCAAGCCTGTAATCCCAACACTTTGGGAGGCCGAGACGGGTGGATCACGAGGTCAGGAGATCGAGACCATCCTGGCTAATACGGTGAAACCCCGTCTCTACTAAAAAATACAAAAATCTAGCCGGGTGAGTTGGCAGGCGCCTGTAGTCCCAGCTACTCGGGAGGCTGAGGCAGGAGAATGGCATAAACCCGGGAGGCGGAGCTTGCAGTGAGCTGAGATCCGGCCACTGCACTCCAGCCCGGCGACAGAGCGAGACTCCATCTCAAAAAAAAAAAAAAAAAAAAAA
>NC_045434.1:201739308-201771201 GCF_002776525.5 Piliocolobus tephrosceles | reverse complement strand
AATAATAATAATAATTACAAAAATTCAAAGGCAGTTATCATCACAGTTACAAATCTGCTAAAACTGGGTTTCTACAATCCCAGGGTAAAACGCAAATATAACATCAACACTAAGCCTTACTGTAGATCATAAAAGATTCTACTTGATATGCTGGGTCAGAAGTCTAAAATAAACCCATTATATATCAATGAGAGTCACACTAAATTACTCCCTGAAAAAAAAATGTCTTCCTTTTATTTGTCAGCTCTGTTCCTGCTGGATTCCTACTATACTCTTGTGTTAAAACCCATGTATGTTGCCGTGTTATACTGCCAGCACACTAAGTACAGATAATGGAGTAAGTTATAAGTTGCATTTTGTGTATCAAAATAGTCATAAGAATTACTATCTTAAATGCTTGGAAATAATTTTTCTAGGTTAAACATTTGGGTTGATACTAAGCTCTGCTACCTTCAAGCAGACCTGCTGCATGCTGACAACCTTTACTTTTTCTGATATATTATTCTTTTAGTGCTGAGCAAATATTGCCACCAGATTTTTTTTCTTTCTGAGTTGTACTGAAGGGCTAGCCATTAGATTTCAAGAGAGAATAAAAACTTCATACAAAGCATACATAGAAGAGAAGCATTTCTCACTTAAGGCCCCAATGCTGCCCTTTTGAATTCACAAAACACTTCAGAGAAAGAAGTACAGACTTTAATGTCATTCATTATATAAAAAGGCATTTCTAGGAGATACACAGTTGGGGGCCTAAGCTGCTAAGCTCAACACCTTTACACATCCATCATTCTCACAATTATTCCTTTATGCTTCACCATCTGCCCCAATTAGAAATGGTAGTTATCAAGAATGCATCAGGATCAAAAGTTAGAGTTTCTGCAAAATTTCACACCAATCTTATAAAATGCACCCAGCTAAGGATACAGTACCGATGATATCTCAGACTATTTGATAAACATCAAAAACAAAAAGCAAACAAACAAAAAAAAACAGGTCAGATAAACCCAGAGGTATGAGACACATGGTATAACTGAAAGGAAATAAAGATCATCAGATTGGAAAAATGCCAACAGGGAACAGTTGTTAAACCAGACAGTACTACTATAAGAACATAAATTGTAACTGAAACTTTAATATAGTAGCCCAAACAAAACAATTCTGTTAGAAAAATGTAGCAATCAAGTAATGCCTGATTTTTATTTATTTTTATTTTTATTTTTTATTTTATTTATTTTTTTATTTTTGAGACAGAGTCTTGCTCTGTTGCCCAGGCTGGAGTGCAGTGGCCGGATCTCAGCTCACTGCAAGCTCTGCCTCCCGGGTTTACGCCATTCTCCTGCCTCAGCCTCCCGAGTAGCTGGGACTACAGGCGCCAGCCACCTCGCCCGGCTAGCTTTTTGTATTTTTCAGTAGAGACGGGGTTTCACCGTGTTAGCCAGGATGGTCTCAAACTCCTGACCTCGTGATCCGCCCGTCTCAGCCTCCCAAAGTGCTGGGATTACAGGCTTGAGCCACCGCGCCCGGCCATGCCTGATTTTTATAATTCAGGTTATATTCTACTGTTGACTTATGTGGATTAATAACTTATTAAATGGTTGGCTAAAACTCAGGTAAACAATTATATCACAAGATATTTAATTTAATCCATGCATTTGTACATAAACACTGCCAAGAACAAATGTTTCTGGATGTAATGAGAAGAAATTATGTCAAAATCAAGTAAGAGCCATAGATGCACATTAGGAGACAAAGTCAGAAAATGCCCATTTCCAAACCCTACTGCAAATACCAATGAATAAATATGCCTTGAGATTTGAATCTGGAAAATGGCAATATGATTGATTCCACACCTCTTTACTTGCTCCAAGACAAATATGTGTGAGTCTCGAATGAGCAACACAGAGATGTGAGAAAGTAACAATAACGCTTCAAAGGAAAAAAAAAGCTTTGAAAAGCTAACTGATAAACTGTTAGTCCAGGATAAAATAGTTAAAATTATAACCCAGGTGAAAACAGCCATGAAAAATTTTAAAATTATAATTGTATCTCTGGTTATAACAAAGATAAAGACACTGTTCTCAAACATTTATCTAGGTATTTAGAGTTCTTAATACATCTATTATACTTACAAATTCTTAGTATGTTCAATTAATCAGTCTCTAATGCGCCCATATTTACACTCTGAGAATGAATTCACTGTGTGGAATAGCAATGCCTGGAAAACTGTGGTGTAGTGAACTTAGGAGACAAAAGAATCAGCCTCTAGAGAGTACAAATCTGCTATGTATGAGCAAAGTTACTGTAGGCAAGTCTCTTAGTTTTGTTAAGTTTTTTCATGTATACAATGCCAGCCCTACCTAAAAACGTTGTGATTATAGGATATAAACCATGTAAAAGGACCCTAAAAACTGTGTTATCGTCAATACCAAAGGATCAAAAGGAACTTTTAAAGAAGTGATATATAAACGTAAACATTTCATGTCCCTTTTTGTGTGTGAAAAACTTAATACAGATAATCAAATTTATGGTATCCTTCAGAAGTAGCAACATATGATGAATGATTTATATACTAAACACACAAAAAATCTAGGATCCTGTGCTAAGAGTTATGGGCTACACAAAAAGAAATGACACCTAGTTTCTTTCTTTGAAAGACAGTACTTTAAGGAACTTTAAGATATAATGTGCTCAGGCCAGGAGTGGTGGCTCAAGCCTGTAATCCCAGCACTTTGGGAGGCCGAGACAGGAGGATCACAAGGTCAGGAGATCAAGACCATCCTGGCTAACATGGTGAAACCCCGTCTCTACTAAAAAAAAAATACAAAATAATTAGCCGGGCGAGGTGGCAGGCACCAAGTCCCAGCTACTTGGGAGGCTGAGGTAGAAGAATGGCGTGAACCCAGGAGGCGGAGCTTGCAGTGAGCTGAGATCCGGCCACTGCACTCCAGCCTGGGTGACAGAGCGAGACTCTGTCTCAAAAAAAAAAAAAAAGAAGATATAATGTGTTCAAGGTCTACAATGTCAAAACTAAAAATGTCAAAATCTAGGGTTGATTAGTGAGCCATTTTCTTTTTTCAGGTGATGTTAAAGTTTGAATTTTTTACCCACTGTCAGTTTTCAAAAATGTATTAAGAAATTATACCCATCTCTGTTTTGCAATTTAATATACATCATTCCTATCTTATTTGGAGACCGTAACCTTAAATTCCACTGCTTACCTGGATAATCAAAGAAAATAGAATCAATATGCACTTACATTTTTAAAGAAGGAAAACAATCAAGTATTCCTTTAAAGAAAGATTTTACTCCTAGGATTTTTCTTTGCTCCTAGAATTTTTATGATTGATCAGTTTATCTCAAAAGTTAGTTAAAATAACTATAAATGGCAAATTACTTGTCTAGGTCCAATGCTCCTCTTTTTTTGGAGTGCTTTCTGTGATGTCCACAAAAAGACTACAAAGACAACTGATGAGTAATTTTATTTTATTTTTAAAAATTTTTTATTTTTTGAGATGGAGTCTTGCTCTGTCGCCCAGGAGGCTCACTGCAAGCTCCGCCTCCCAGGTTCACGCCATTCTCCTGCCTCAGCTTCCCGAGTAGCTGGGACTACAGGCGTCCACCACCACACCTGGCTAATTTTTCGTATTTTTAGTGGAGATGGGGTTTCACCGTGTTAGCCAGGATGGTCTCGATCTCCTGGCCTCGTGATCCACCCACCTCAGCCTCCCAAAGTGCTGGGATTACAGGCGTGAACCACCGCTGCCCCGCCTGTAATTTTATCTTAAAAATAACTAAAGACATGCTATTTCATGGTAATTTCCAACAGATATGCACTTTACTATCCAGTGAAGGACACTTAGGTTTGAAAACTACGTAGCTGCATATGACATTTTAAAATCATTAGCATGCGTTAAAAATATTTTATAGCAAGTCTGTTGCAGCAAAGTTTTTGTGTTTTTTTTTTTTGTTTGTTTGTTTTTTTTTTAGATAGTCTTGCTCTGTCACCCAGGCTGGAGTGCAGTGGCATGATCTTGGCTCACTACAGCCTCTGTCTCCTGGGTTCAAGCGATTCTTGTGCCTCAGCCTTCTGAGTAGCTGGGATTACAGACATGTACCACCATGCCTGGCTAATTTTTGTATTTTTAGTAGACACAGGGCTTCGCCATGTTGGCCAGGCTGGGCTCGAACTCCTGGCATCATGTGATCTGCCCAACTCAGCCTACCAAAGTGCTGGGATTACAGGCGTGAGTCACCGTACCTAGCCTGTTGCAGAAAAGTTTGTATTAGAAGTCATGGCTAATTAAGACAATAATGGGGCATACCTCATAGATTTTAATATTATTAGGTGATAATTAATTATAAGATAATTTGGAGAACTGGAAAAAGTTATTTGAAGTATGGAATCAGAAACTGCAAAGAGTAGGGGAGTAGGGCTGTTGCTTTTTTCCAAATAGCATTATTTTTGTTACTGTTTTTTTGAGACAGAGCCCCGCTCTGTTGCCCAGGCTGGAGTGCAGTGGTGCGATCTTGGCTCACCGCAGCCTCTGTCTCCAACTTCTGCTTCCCAGGCTCAGGCAATCCTCCCACCTCAGTCTCTCAAGTACCTCGTACTACAGGTGAGTGCCGTCATGCCCGGCAAATTTTTGTATTTTCTGTAGGGACAGGATTTCACCATGTTGCCCAGGCTAGTCTTGAACTCCTGGACTCAAGTGATCTACCCGCTTTGGCCTCCCAAAGTGCTGGGATTACAGGCATAAGCCACCATGCCCAGTCATTTTTGTTTCTTTATATGTTGATATTTATGTCCTATGACATTCCCATCTGTATCTGTATCAATATACCAAGGTAAGCTGGGCAAATTAAGTGGAGAATGTCTGTTATCTAGGAGACAGGCTGGAAGAATAACTTGCGTTAAGGCTTAACATATCAACATTACCCTGAGAGATCAAAATTTCACTTAAAAACTAGCTTCTGACATAGAACAAAACTGCTTAATAAAAGTAAATTAAATAATTAAAGTTGTTATTTTTGGAGCTACTACAAATTCTAGATAATGTCTCACTTCTAGTCACATTACTTTGAATGTACCAGAATAACTCACTGATCTCACATATGTAGGTATACAGAGGAGTGGTATACACTGTGATAAAGTTACTTTTAAAAATTATTTTCTATTTTCAATAATTTAAAAGAGACGTCACTTATTCTAAACTCACAATATTTCCTTTTTGTTATAACTAGTTATTAGCAAACAATGACTAGCAAGCTGGTAGTGAAAAGTGACAATATACATTGGAAGAGGATTTATACATTTTGCAAGCCACCTATCAACAAAATTGGGCAATATGATAATAACCACAGATGCTATTATCCACAGAATATTCAAAATTCAAAACAGCATCAACATTATTTCAAATATTTGGCAGAACAAAGATATAAACCAAAACCAAAATGAACAATAATACAAATAAAAATTTCAACATTAAAAAGGGAAATAATGGCCGGGCGCGGTGGCTCAAGCCTGTAATCCCAGCACTTTGGGAGGCCGAGACGGGCGGATCACGAGGTCAGGAGATCGAGACCATCCTGGCTAACATGGTGAAACCCTGTCTCTACTAAAAAATACAAAAAACTAGCCGGGCGAGGCGGCGGGCGCCTGTAGTCCCAGCTACTCCGGAGGCTGAGGCAGGAGAATGGCGTAAACCCAGGAGGCGGAGCTTGCAGTGAGCTGAGATCCGGCCACTGCACTCCAGCCCGGGCGACAGAGCAAGACTCCATCTCAAAACAAACAAACAAACAAACAAACAAAAAAAAAGGGAAATAATATTGAAAAAAAGGTATAAAATGGTTTCTAGAAAGCTGCTTTCTAAGACGTGTTAGTGAGGTAACTCAAGATTTAAAAAAATTTTAGTTTAGTATTTCCTGAAAATAGATAAATGTGTGAGAAACAGAATATCTCACATACACAGGTCTCTAAAATGGTGACGGTAATGGCTCCATAAACAGTATGCTTCAAATTCAGGTGGTTTTCAGTAGTTTTTACAAAGCCTACAACACACTGTAGGCATTCAAGCATATTCTATCACTGTTTGGTTGCAGGAAAATAATCAAATAATTTAAATATCTACAAAGTGACATTTGTTGTCAGACAATGTAGTCTTATTTCAAAGCAGGTTTCAAAAGTTGCCATTTCAGAAATAAAAAGGTGATGGGGAAACAAGAAGTGTCACCTTACATAAAATGAAGTAACAGGGTGATATGCAAATGTACATCAAACCCCAAGCTTCTCCAGAATGTCAGATTTATTGCTCTCTATGCCATTCTGACTTGGGGAAAAGAGGCATTCAACATCGTTGGCAACTTTCCCCATGCTTTCTGAATTCTACAAAGCATGGAGTAGGCAGAGCCTGCCGAATCTTGCACAGCGCAGTGCCCCAGCATAACTCCACTGGTGATGCCACTTCCACCGCTGAAGAGCCTGCCACTGGGGGTGTAACAGCAATCTGCAGTTTACCAATACTGTACTCTTTTGTACTTGTCATGTGTTCAAATTTTGACTTAACAATCAATAGTAAATAAAAAGAGCGTAACAGAAAATATTGTTAACACCAGGGACTATTATTACAAAAAACAAAGTGTTCAGCGCACCCCTAGAGGCAGGCTCTTCATGGGTGGGTGTGACCTCGCCACTGGAGGGCAAGTTGGGGCTTTGCTCTGTTCCAGAATTGGCAATCCATGCCTGCTCTGCACTTTGCAAATCTGCAGAAACAAAGACAAGACATGATCACTAGCTGAACATCATCAGAGATCTCCAGTATATCAGGACACCTCAAAACAAAACAGGAATCTTATCAAGGTTGGCGCGCTCTCTCTCTCTCTATTTTTTCAGAGACAGAGTCTTGCTTTGTTGCCCAGACTGGAGTGCAGTGGCATGATCACGGCTCACTGCAGCCTGGACCTCCTGGGGTCAAGTAATCCTTCCACCTCAGTCTCCCGAGTAGCCAGGACTAGGCACCAGCAATGCCTGGCCTATTTTTTTTCTTTTCTTTTTTTTTTTTTGTTGTAGAGACAGGGTCTCTCTTGGTTGCCAGGCTGGTCCTGAACTCCTGACCTCAGGTGATCCTCCTGCCTTGACCCCACAAAGTGCTAGCATTACAGGCCTGAGCCACCATCCCCGGCCGTGGTTGGCACTATTTTTAAACCTATTTGCAGGTCACCTCAATTGAAAAAATAGGGGAAAAAAATCAAGACCAAATTAATGCAGACTAGCTTCTGTCAAGTAAAAACAACTCAAGTGTATTCTTTATTTGCTTTAATATGAGTATAGAAAGGATAGTCTTTGCCTCTTCTCCTTCTTGACTAGAATCAACGAATAAAAGCTGCTGTCTTGCCGTGAGGTAGGATTTCATGGAGTTTGTGCCAGTGTCTAACTAAGTGAGTTGTAGGGAACTTGCACTTACAGGCACGCCTCTTCCACCAGGTGTCTGCCTTCCAAAATCAGCAAAGGCTGGTGTAAAGTCTGGTCCTCGAGGCAAAATCCGAGGATCCAGAGTTCGCATTGGCAATTTGGGTTGGTTGATCTGCACGAAGAAGCAAAAGAAAGCTTAATACATGTTCCAGAGCATTCCCTGCCACAAAAGATAACAAAAAATTTGACTGAAAGGTTACATCAGCTGAAACGGTAAGCATCAGCTTTGGAACCAGCAGAAGCCCAACCTCATCCATGGCAGGTTCTCCTGGGCTATCCTTAGAGCCATTAGGCTAAAACAATGGTTTTCCGACACCCTGAGAATGATGTAGGCCTTAAATTTCCAAGTAGGGGCTATACATAATCAGTAGATTGGCTCAGTAGATACTGAGGACCAACTGAAAGGCACAAGACATTCTGAGATCCTCTATGCTAGCATCAAATTTTAGAAATAAAAAAAAAATATTCACTAGGACATAGAGCACTTGCCTATAGGAATCCTGCTACTGCTCATTTTAGTTTTGATGCTGTAGACTTATGGTTAGTAAAGAATGTATTATGAGTGGACAGTAAGTCTTAAAGGAGATATGTTTCATGGGTGATGATTCATTTAAAATTTCACTGTCTGCCTTGTTAATCTGAGATATCTGACTTTGAATAAGTATGTAACGTGACTATGGACAACACAAAGTTAAGCAGACCACTGAGAAATCAACTAATTAGTGTCCAAAGTCATAAACAGATAAGGCAGCAGGACAGGCAGGAATATTTTCTAAGAGGATAATCTAATTTGGTGGATATAACACTTGACTTCTGAGGTACTGAAGTAGCCTCAAATTAGCACCATTAATCAATCATTCAGCTGTCCTCACATAAGCATCTAGGAGAGAAGACTTAGATACCACTAATAGAAGTAAGAAGACCTGTTGCTATAAGAAAGTAAAATAATATAAATGAGTTCTGGATAAGCAGCTGCTGGACATCTTTATTAACCCATTTATGCCGGAGGCTGCAAATTTTTTTGTGTGAAAAATCAGATCTTGGTTATGACCTTGAGCAGTAGGATAAAAATAACTCCCACAAGCTTAGCATTCCAATAATGAAACACTAGGCATAAATCGGTTAAGAGGTAGATATGATTCCGTAAGATAGTTAATCTCTACATTTTACATTTTTGTTCCTCTACAAAACAAGAATACTTCAAGCTTAGTCATCAGCTCTGGTTTATCTTTGATTTCCATGAAATTACTTTAGTAGATCTGACTTTACTCCTTTTAATTTAGTAAACAAATATTGACTATACTAATTTGCTGTGTGCACCATTAAGATCAGATGCAAAGAGGAAGGATGCCTGTTTGCACAAGATTGGGGAATTCAATCACTGGAGGTATCTATCAGGGACATTTTGAGATACACACTGTTTGAATCATGTTGACTCTCACTTATGTTTGATCTGCCAAATACCTTCCTAGATTTCTGACCTGTTCTCAATGCCGACAGAATTCCATAAAGAACTTTTAGAACAGGCCGGGCGCAGTGGCTCAAGCCTGTAATCCCAGCACTTTGGGAGGCCGAGACGGGCGGATCACGAGGTCAGGAGATCGAGACCATCCTGGCTAACACAGTGAAACCCTGTCTCTACTAAAAAAAAATACAAAAAACTAGCCAGACGAGGTGGCGGGCATCTGTAGTCCCAGCTACTCGGGAGGCTGAGGCAGAAGAATGGCGTGAACCTGGGAGGTGGAGCTTGCAGTGAGCCGAGATAGCGCCACTGCACTCCAGCCTGGGTGACTAAGCGAGATTCCGTCTCAAAAAAAAAAAAAAAAAAAAAGAACTTTTAGAACAATGAGAAAAGACCTCTGTATCAATTTAGCCATATGTTTCCCCCAACAAACACAAAATTTTTATATCACCAAAAAACAGCCATAATAAGCAAATAAATCAATTAATAAACATTAAAAAAACACCAGTCCAATATGGGCCAAATCCCAAAATGACTGTAACCTGTAAGAAACTCCAAATCCAACAGTGTTTAGGGAAACAAATTCTTAAACATGAGATATTTTTATATCATTTGGTCTAACAATTACTAAAAACTGCTCATACTTCACATATTTGCACTTACAGTTAAAATCAGTTCGCACCAAAAAGAACTAGTTTTCTCTGAGTATGCAGCTTACCTTGTCAAGAACCACATCACTGATAGGAGGCAGGCCCTCTGGTTTTTGTATACAGGCTGGCATGAACTGGAAGTCCAGCAGAAACTCCCTGTCATACTGCTTCTTACCTTCAGTATCAGTAGGCTTCCAGGATTCTAGAAAGAGGAATACAGGCAGACAACTGTTTGTAGGGCATTATATTATATATGTCATGCATTGCAAAACAACATTTCCATCAACAGCAAACTGCATATACAATGGTGGTCCCATAAGGCTATAATGAAGCTGAAAAGTTCCTATTGCCTAATGACACTGTAACTATCTTAATATGGCAGCACAATGCATTATTCACATGTATGTGTTAATGGTAGTATAAACAAACCTACTGTGCTGCCAGTCATTTAAAAGTATAGCACATACAATCAAGTGTAACACATAATACTTCACAGGAATAAGAAATAACTATGCTACTGGCTTATGTATCTACTACACTATACTTTTTAATCACTAGAGTATATTCCTTCTACTTATTAAAAAAAGGTTAACTGTAAAACAGCCTCAGACAAGTCCTTCAGGAAATATTCCAGAGGAAGGCACTGTTATTATAGAAGATGACAGCTCTATGCATATTATTGCCCCAGAAGACCTTTCAGTGGGACAAGATCTGGAGGTAGAAGACAGTGATGTTGATGATCTTGACTGTGTACAGGCCTAGGCTAATGTGTGTGTTTGTGTCTTACTTTTTAACAAAAATTCTTAACAAGTAAAAAGATAAATAATTTTAAAAATAGAAAAAAGCCTATAGAATAAGGCCTAAAAGAAACAAGGTCAGGGATGGTGGTTCACACCTATAATCCCAGTACTTTGGGGGCCAAGAGTTTGAGACTAGCCTGGGCAATGTAGTAAGACCTAATCTCTAGAAAAAAACCTCTTTTTAAATTAGCTGGGCGTGGTGATGTGCAACTGCAGTCCCAGCTATCAGGTGGCTGAAGTGGGAAGATCACTTGAGTCCAGGAGGCTGAGGCTGCAGCGAGCTATGATTGCACCACTGCACTCCAGCCTGGGTAACAGAGTGGGAGATTCCACCTCAAAAAAAAAAGAAAAAAAAAAAAGAAGAAAAATAAAAAAGAAAGAGAAATATTTTTGCATAGTTGTACAGTGTGTTTTAAGCTAAACATTATTACAAAATAAAAAAGTTAAAAAAATTTAAAAGTTTATCAAGTAAAAAGGTTACAGTAAGCTAAGATTAATTAACTATTAGAGAAACTACAAATTTTAAAATAAATGTAGTGTGCCCTAATGTTTTTAAAATCTACACCAGCATACAGTAATGTCCTAGGGTCTTTACATTCACTCACCACTCACCCAGAACAACTTCAAGTCCTGCAATCTCCATTCATTGTAAGTGCCCTATACAGTGTAACATTTTAAAACTTTTATATAGTATTTTTACTATACCTTATCTATGTTTAGTTATATTTAGATATACAAATACTTACCGTTATGTTACAACTGCCTACTATTCAGTATAGTAACATGCTGTACAAGTTTGCAGTCTAAGAGCAGCAGGCTATACTATACAGCCTAGCTGTGTAGTAGGCTAGAACATCTAGGTTTGTGTAAAACTCTTTTGTTTGCACAAGGAAGAAATTGCCTAATGATGCATTTCTCAGAACAAATCACTGTCATTAAATGATGCATGACTTACATCCCCTAAGAGTACAAAACACTTTTCAGTATTTATCTCTTCATGAACAAACACAAAATAGAAGGGAACGATGAAATACAGTCAGGAAATATTATGTGAAGATTTTAAACCATCACTTGTTCTTTCATCCCTTCTAAATACCTTTGAGTAGTAAAATAATCTAAAGCAAGTAAGAATCACTTCATATACACACTAAGCAACCTTTGGCCAGGGACATATAATAATCCTCACTAAATAAACTACCACGCCCTTAAATAACTAAGAAGTAAGAAACCTGATAAAACCCTTGGCTTCATGAAAACGGATAGTTTGGTTGTTCACTTGGAAATGTTATTTTAGAGAAAAAAAAAAAGCAAAAAGACACAAAACACAGAAACAACTTATTTAAGATAATGAAATGTCTAAGCAGTTAGATACTAAGTTTTCTTCCTTGCCTTAGATGAAATTTAGTAATTTCATCTAAAAAAAAAATCACAGTTTTCTTATTTTAATTAATAAAACTCATCAAAATCAGACTCCAGATTACTTCCTGATAGCAGATTGGATCTTCTTTATATTAAAGGTTCCTAATGTGTAGGTTATAGACCCACTGATGGTCTTGGAGAATATTCCAGATGTTTTCTACCCATCTTTATTACCTATTATATTTATTAAAAAGTAGACAGCTTATTGGGATTTAAATTTCAAACTGTTTTTGTTCCAATTACTACTGTCTTTTTTCCAATTACTGCTGTTAAATATTACAAGAGCAAAAGGTAGTTGGTCAATTATAGTCAGGGCCTACACTGTAAAACTGATGGATGAAAAGAATTAAAATATAACATGAAATATAACTAACATAAATTATGCAATATACAAAATGTTAAAACAAAATAAAGTAATATAAAAATATAATTTACATAGTCTAAAAATAGCAATAGTGTTTCCATTTTTTTTTTTTTTTTTTTGAGACGGAGTCTTGCTCTGTCGCCCAGGCTGGAGTGCAGTGGCCGGATCTCAGCTCACTGCAAGCTCCGCCTCCCGGGTTTACGCCATTCTCCTGCCTCAGCCTCCTGAGTAGCTGGGACTACAGGCGCCGCCACCTCGCCCGGCTAGTTTTTTGTATTTTTTAGTAGAGACAGGGTTTCACCATGTTAGCCAGGATGGTCTCGATCTCCTGACCTCGTGATCCGCCCGTCTCGGCCTCCCAAAGTGCTGGGATTACAGGCTTGAGCCACCGCGCCCGGCCCTCCATTTTCTTAAGACACACTGGCAATAGCTACAAGTACTCTGTGACCTGGTACAAGCCTAGATCTTTTTCTTTATTTTTGAACACAGTATATAAGCCTAAGTTGACAAAAGCAATTCAGTACATTGAGTCCTAGGGTTTTTTTAAAAAAACTTTTACAATAGCATAAATTTACAATTTCATAAAGCCCATTAACAGGAGTTTACTGGTAGTGAAAGATCAGTATATCAAAGTGGTAAGGGCTTGGCATGGCAGCACTTTGGGAGGCCAAGGCAGGAGGACTGCTTGAGCATAGGAGTTTGAAAGCAGCCTGGCCAACATAGAGAGACCCTCCCTCTGTAAAAAATAAAAAATAAATAAAAGAATTTAAAAATAATATAAAATAAAGTGATAAGTAATAATCATTGTTTTTCAAACATCTCTGACTACAACTCACAGTAAGACATATAATGACCTCATGACCCAGGAGAATCATAAATGCATACATAACTACAAAGTTTCCAAACTGATACTTATTCTCACTACATGTAATAGACTGACATTTTTTTTACTTTATCCTTTTTTAAAATGTTGGTTGTGACCTATAAATTTCACAATCTATTAAATAGTATTAAACCCAACGGTTTGAAAAACACCTATCTAGGTTATCTTTGAGGTCTGGTATTTTACATTTGAACCCTACCTCCTGCAAAACTTAGTTTAGATATGGCAGACTAAGGAAAACTTTTCACTTACTCCAAACTTTTGTTTTTTGTTTTTGAGATGGGAGTTTCGCTCTTGTTGCCCAGGCTGGAGTGCAATGGTACAATCTCGGCTCACTGCAACCTCTGCCTCCTGGGTTCAAGCGGTTCTCCTGCCTCAGCTTCCCAAGTAGCTGAAATTACAGGCATGTGCCACCATGCCCAGCTAATTTTGTATTTTTAGTAGAGACGGGATTTCTCCATGTTGGTCAGGCTGGTCTTGAACTCCCAATCTCAGGTGATCCGCCCGCCTTGGCCTCCCTAAGTGCTGGGATTACAGGTGTAAGCCACCATACCCAGCCCAAACTTTCTATCAAAGGAGCCATCTTTCCTCACAGATCCACACCAAATCTCTCCATATATCTCAAAGTCAGTCACGGTTCATATAGTATTACGTCATAGGTTTAATGCATTTGATGGTGTCTTAAGATAAATCCTCCAGGGTTTGTATTTGTTTACCATATGTTTATCAAATATATTCCTTATTTACTTGTTTATCATACAGATTTACCACAGGGGACCTCCCATATTGCAGGTATTCAATATCTTGTTTCAGAGTTCAGTTCTACAGAGTGATTTCTGTCAACAGAGTTCAAGTCTTATGAAAGATGACTAACGCTATCTCAAGGAATGTGGTAATATCTCTATATCCCTTTCAATTAAAACAAATACAATAATTTTAAAAATCAAACTGCACCCACTAGCCTGGAACTGATTCCCTCTTCCAGATGCTCTTCCAGTGCCAGTAAAAGGGGAATACCAGTGTCGGGTATCACTTCCATCAATACAGAACTCTCTGGATTTGCTAGTCACTAACTTAGGCTTGATGATCTGTCCTGTAAATATTATATTGTGACAAACCTCTTTCTTCCATCCAGTATCTCTCTATCAAAAGGCAACATTTCCCTAAGGTTGCAGTAGAGGGAAAAGAGGTAAATAGGAAGGCAGGTATAAACTTACCTGGTTTAAATGGAAATGTGACCCCATCACCAGAACTATCGGTGGAGCCTGAATTAGCATCTATTCCTTCACCCTCAGAAACACTCTCAGCACCATTACGTACTGGCTCAGCCTCTTCTCCATTTTCTTCTACAGCTTTCACTTTTTTTAGGTCAGAGGGGTCTCTTTCAGGAGGAAACCCCTGGCTCATTTTATCTTGTTCAGATTCAAGTACTTTGTCAACTGAAAGTTCCTCTTCGGCTTTAGGCTAAATAATAAATGAACAAAGAGGTTACATTTTTTTCATGGGTGTAAATATACACAAAAACCTACATCAACCCCCTTCAAAAAGCAAAGGAAAACATGTCACTCAAGATAAGAATGTCTGTGTTCAGCATGTTGTATTAGCATGGTGAGTTTTTAAAAAATACTTTTCTCATTTCAGCACCTAGGAAAAGGAAGACAATTCAAACGGCTGCTGAAATGCTTTAACATGAGACTAATAATATCCAAATGTACCAAAGGTTAGAATGGAAAGAACTGTTAATCCATGGAACTTTACGAACATGAAAGAGTCCTAGTCAGAAATCTAAAACAAGCACTTCACTACCCTTGCCATTAAAGCTCCACAAATATAAAAGAAACACTGGAGGGTATTTTTTATATTGTCCTCTGGCTGTGAAATTAAGAGTTTGGAGAAGTGCTCAAAGCATCTAAGTCTTATAAAGCTGATCATATCTCATTTTACAGAAAGGCCACTTGCTAGTTAAAATCTATTTTGTTATTTGTTCTTAGACTTCTCTGAGGCTGTGACCATACAGAAAAATCTTGTATACCCCCCCCAAAAAAAGAGAGAGAAATCTGGGTTCTGGAGTATCACACCTATTTTCAGAAGACAAAAAAGAACTGAAGTTATTCCTTAGATTATTTTTGACCATCTTAGTGTCAGATATCAAACAAAAATGGTTTTGTAAAGTCCTCATGAATCTTCAAAACTCCTTGAGGCAAAGTTCTCCACGAACTCCTTTTTCATGAAGGGTAAGCACTCTGAAAACAGGTACTCAGAGGTGTTCTAATTGATAAATTCACACAAGGAGAAGAGCCAAGAAGTGAAGCTGGTTCAGCAGAGGATACTGTAAAGTAGTGTCATATACAGCAGAAAGTAGTTCACCCTAAATAATCTACGAAATTATGTTTAAAACAATTTTTGAGTGACAAATACTTCTTTGTTAGATAGTATTAAAACAGATATAATACTAGTAAATTTTATTTTGCCATATAACAGATCATGGTTGAAAAGCCAATAAATTGTTTAATGTTATTAATAGAAACAGTTTTTAGACTCTGTTTCTAATAATGTAAATAAAAAGTTCGTGCAAATATGCACAAACCCCACCCCACCCCTATTCCCCCGACTAATCCATGGAAAGAGATAGTACATAAAAACCCTCAAAAGACAGACAGACATAAAATTCCAAAAAAATAAGTTTGGAAACAATTTATTTTATTTTATTATTTATTTATTTATTTATTTTTTGAGACGGAGTGTCCCTCTGTCCCCCAGGCTGGAGTGCAGTGGCGCAGTCTGGCTCACTGCAAGCTCTGCCTCCCAGGTTCACCCTATTCTCCAGCCTCAGCCTCCTGAGTAGCTGGGACTACAGGCGCCTGCCACCGCGCCCGGCTAATTTTTTTGTATTTTTAGTAGAGATGGGGTTTCACTGTGGTCTCGATCTCCTGACCTTGTGATCTGCCCACCTCGGCCTCCCAATGTGCTGGGATTACAGGCGTGAGCCACTGCGCCCAGCCTAGAAAACAATTTATTTTATAAAGCATGGCAGAAAGTTGGTATCATTTAAACACTGAAAAAACCAGATCTACGAAATTTGAAACATGAATCAGCAGCCTCATTTTTAAAAATTTTAGACTCTAGTATATAGTCTAATTATAATAATCTTATAATACCATCTCATAATTAAGTACAGGTCATCAAGAAGACATTTAATAAATCTGGGATATGAGTATGTAAATGGTATTTAACTTATTAAAGAGTAACATAACCAAATTATACAATGATACAGAATTCTTATTTCAGATCTTATAAAATGTGAAAAAGTTTTTTTTTAGAGAATACAGCACATCCTCTTCTCTCTATCTACAATCAACAACCGTCTATCACATAGAAATGGAGGCTACATTACTCAGAAATTTAATTTCTAACTGGAAAAGGAAGTATAAAGAAACAAGTTCTATGAATAACAAGCCATAATTCAGAGAACATGGAATCACTGAATTATCTCAGGTGTATTACTATGAGGGGTATTTGAAGAGAATAACAAAAATAGCTTAATTAAATATTATGGGTTTTTTGTTTTGTTTTGTTTTTAGCAGGATAAAATCCTAGTCAACTAGTCTGTAAGCGTCTAACAGTTCCTAAATTGTTTACGCAGAAAACCAGATTTAAGAAAAACATCACTCCATTGGCTGGACAGCCAAAGGTAAACCTTTTATAGGAACCTGTTAAGAATTCACTTGACAGAAGTCTCTGCTTAATGCAATGAGTTTTTTAAAAGTGCTAGAAAATCAGACTGGCAACTATGCATATAATAATTGATGAAATGCTCTAAAATTTTAAAACTTGTTTTAAGATACTTTGCCCAGCAATTTTAACATGAAATCATCCTTCATCCTTACTTTTCTAGGCTATAATTTTTTTTTTTTTTTTTTTTTTTTTTGAGACGGAGTCTCGCTTTGTCATCCAGGCTGGAGTCAGTGGTACGATCTCGGCTCACTGCAATCTCCACCTCCCAGGTTCAAGCGATTCTCCTGCCTCAGCCTCCAGAGCAGCTGGGATTACAGGCATGTACTACCACGCCTGGCTAATTTTTGTATTTTTAGTAGAGACAGGGTTTCACCATGTTGGTCAGGCTAGTCTCAAACTCCTGACCTCGTGATCTGCCCACCTCAGCCTCCCAAAGTGCTAGGATTACAGGCGTGAGCCACCGCGCCCAGCCTCTAAGCTATAATTTTGATAAATATCTTTAATAATGCAACAACCTAATATGTAACCCAAATAAGCTGATACCAGAAACAAACTATTTTAAAAGCTGAGAAAATAAATCTAAGAAAGGGGGGGCTTGATTAGTGGAAATGAACACAATGGCATCCAGTATTTACCACACTATGCCAAAGAAAGCTCAGTTTTAGGAAAGACAGAAAAAAGAATTTCTGAAAGAAGGCAGTGTATAAAAAAACAAATATTTTTTGTCTTGCTTTTGTTTTTAAAAATTTTTTAGGTTATTTTATTTTTTTGAGACAGTCTCATTCTGTTGCCCATGCTGGAGTGCACTGGCACAATGTTGGCTCACTGCAACTTCCGCCTTCCGGGTTCAAGTGGTTCTCCTGTCTCAGCCTCCTGAGTAGCTGGGATTACAGGTAAGCACCACCACGGCCAGATAATTTTTTTTAATTTTTAGTAGAGATGGGTTTCGTCATGTTGGCCAGGCTGGTCTCGAAATCCTGGCCTCAAGTGATCCTCCTGCCTCAGCCTACCAAAGTGCTAGAATTACAGGCATGAGCCCCTGCGCCCAGTCTTGTCTTAACGTATAAAGTTAAGAAAAAGTGATTGGTTCAAAATAAGTCAAAACAGTTCTTGTGTTTGAAGAGTAACAAACTAAAGAAGCTTTATAACCAACTCCGGCCCAAGGGCCAATTCGGGCTCACCGCCTGCTTTTGCACAGCATACAAGGTAAGGATGATTTTTGTATTTGTAATATGTGAAAAAATCTGGAAAAATATTTCCTGGCATACAAATTCAGATTTCAAGGTCTATCAATAAAGTTTTGGCAAGATACAACCATGTTTCTTTCATTTACACATTGTTGATGGCTGCTTTTAAGCTACAGTGGCAGATTTGAGGAATTGTGACAGCATAAAATATTTACTATCTGGACCTTTATACAAAAAGTTTGCTGAACCTCAAGCTGAAGATTAGGATGAATATTTGAAGGCATGGGAGGAGCGGCCTATCTAATATTCAATAATGCTTAGAAATCCAACATGAAGTATAACATAAGAAAAATAACAAAAAACCAGCTGAATCTAAAACAAAGTAAGTTAATGAAGCTCTTAACAGCCATAGCAGTATTGTATGTGATTCCCGTGCCTCTGGAAGGTATTTTATTCTCTGTAGGAGCAACATTTTCTTGTTCAGCTGCAAAAGGAGTGCAATGACTATTGCCACCTCTATATCTTACTGCCAGTTTTTACACCCTAATAATCTCAATGAAATCACACCCATCAACATTTTAGTGGTTGCTATGAGACTAACAGTGACATCAACACAGCATCATGTAACAGCAATGACAGCACAGGGAAAGTAACCAAGGGGTACTGTTAGATGCCCAGAGAAGGTAAGAAGTATAACTTGCTAGAAAAGCCGAATGAAGTAAACACGCTCAAAGTTAAGAAAATTTTTACATTTTAATATAATCATGTTAAACCTTGAGTAAAATTATTTTTAAAAAGTAGCTAAAAGAATAGTCAAAAAAGGGAAAAAGCCACATGCAGATTTATATTGCTCTTCATTTATAAGCTTCAATACATAATGCTAAGGATGTTGAGATTACAGACAAGGAAATTGTTAGAGTAATCCTTAGGACTGATTTGCCCTTGTTTCTTCCTCACATTCATCTCTTGGACTTGGTATGTTTTAATCTAAAGCAAAATCTGGCATGGCTTATTTTAAGACAGACAAACCATATGAAGAAAAGTTATGTTTCTGGGATGCAGTTAACAGATGACAGATTCAAAATGAATTTCTTTATAATGTACTAGATGAATTCTACCACCATTCCTAATGGCATTTTAAAAAACTCTCCATTTTTGTTTACCAGATTATCTTTCTATCACGTTAATACAAAGAAAATTTCTAGTTGGGGGAAGAGAAGAGTTAACCAAAAATTGTCATTTTATTTATTTATTTGAGATAATGTTTAGCTCTGTTGCCCAGGCTGGAGTGCAGTGGCATGATCACATCTCACTGCAGCCTCAACCTCCAGGGCTCAACCAATCCTCCCACCTCAGCCTCTCGAGTAGCTGGGACCACAGGTATGCACCACCATGTCTAGCTAATTTTTTAAAAACATTTTTGTACAGTCAGGGTCTCCCTATGTTGCCCAGGCCGGTCTCAGACTCCTGGGTTCAGGTGATCATCCTGCCTTCACCTCACAAAGTGCTGGGATTACAGCTGTGAGCCACTGTGCCTGGCTAAGTTTGTTATTTTAAAAGAGGTATTTTGAAAGAAAAATAAGAATTCAATGAAATCAAACATGATATTAAAAATCTTTTTAAAATTCTAATATAAAATGGACTTAAAACAATTAGTCTCTGAGCTTGATATATTAAGTTTTACTTGGAAAACTATTTCAAGAAATAGGTATAAACACACACCTGTCTATGAAATGGCACCACTGCTCTCAATATGAACTTAAGAGATTTGCTTACCTCCAATTCTGCCTCTAACATCTCTTCAGTGGTTCGGGTCCGATCTTTTGGTTTCTTCCATGTCTTTGGTACAGTTATAGCTATTTGAGCTGAAATACAAGATCAGGCTCATTACTTGCCACTGCCAAGTCATTCTGAGAAATAATAGGTCTAAGTGATACCTATATTCAAATTCAGCAGGATAAAAGAGAACTTCACCTATACCAAATAAATAGTTGGCTGATCAAGTGAACAACTGTGTAGTAGCCCAGAGATTGCAACGTCAAGTGCTGTGGGTACAAACTCATAGCTTTCTAACCAGTGGCCTGCGTTCTTCCCATTTCATGGTTAGAAATACCCCAGCATGTAATTCAACATGTGATGAGTATGCACATAAGAAAACTGACTTGTGATCCAATTCTAGACTTGGGTCTACTTCTATTAATCAACTATGTAAACTTAAGCAAGTCACAGGTCTCAGGCCCCTACATTATTCAGCTATAAAGTATAAGAGTGAGACTAGATATCTAAAGTTACTTCAAGCAATAAAACATAAAACGCACAGGATTCTGTTATTTTTAAGTTTTCTAGACAACAAAAGGATACTTCAATTAAGGTTTCATTAGATAGGCAGCATTTCTAAAACATTCTGTTTTCATCTCAGATCAATACTGTTTGCCTAGCCTTTCATATTGCTAGAGTGAAAACTAAGAAAATAGATAATTTTTACTGAACTATTCCATTGTTTCAGAAATTCTACATTAAAGGATTAAGTTTACAAAGGACTTTAAAAAATTCATCTGGCTTACAAATTCCACAGAATCATGGGTGTATAAGTGAAAGACATTTTAACGATCAGATAGTAAGCTGATAATAATAAACTGCTTCTACAGAGGGCAACTTATGAATCAATAGACAGGAGTGAGGTACTATAGGAGGATGAACAGGGAGAAGAGTTCAAGAAAGGCCACTTAATAGGGAACATTACCAAGAGCAAATAAACACAAAGCTAAAGGGTATCATCTAATCTGATTCGCTACAGAAATATAAGATAATTCACTGAGACTCTGGGACAGTCTCATCTTTTTTGGTACGACAGTAAAATGTGCACACACACTTTTTGGGGGGACAAGAAAAAGGAGACATTTAATATTTTTCCTCAAAATTACTGTAGCATCTTAAAAAGTACTCCGCATATCTTTGTTATACACATCTCATACCAACTATTCTTTTTTCTTCCCCTCAGGAACCATTAAGGAAACACAAATAGACAAGTTGATATATTCTTCCTTTGTGTCCTACTCAAGGTAAATTTTTTCAAAGGATGGAAACGATGGGTGGGTTTAAATTTGCTATTGTCTCACAGACTTCTACTGAATACGTATATTCGGTAGTTGTCTCTTTGCATTTTTTGTGGATCTTCTGATTTGATATAACCAGTCTGTTTAATGCGCTTCCTCCAAAATTCTTGTGATTTTCAACTCTGCTTCCTGCATCTTTTTAGGAGTTATAGAGTTCAGAGAATCTGTAATTTTATTTTGTTTTGCATTTGTATGAATTTAGCTCTAAATCTCATTCATGGAAAAGAGGAAGAACTTTTTTTGGAGGATTTTTGGGGCTCAAATATAAGCTCAAAAAGAACTTCCTCTAAACAACAAAAAACAAAGATAAACTTTTCTTCCCACAAATATATCAAATATATTCAACCCCAAAACATGAAACAACATATTTCTTCCTGGAGTAATATAACACATTTAACATACTTGGAAAAAAAAACAGCTGTCGAGCCAGTGAGAATTGTTACTCATCTTGTTTAAGTGGCTATTTAAAGTCTTGATTTAAAACAATAATTCAGAAAAAGAGGGACAGAAAGAGCACAGTATTCTTTAGGAGACACTTAGTTCTTCAAAAAAACTGAACAGATGGCCGGGCGCGGTGGCTCAAGCCTGTAATCCCAGCACTTTGGGAGGCCGAGACGGGCAGATCACGAGGTCAGGAGATTGAGACCATCCTGGCTAACACGGTGAAACTCCGTCTCTACTAAAAAATACAAAAAAACTAGCTGGGCGAGGTGGCGGGCGCCTATAGTCCCAGTTACTTGGGAGGCTGAGGCAGGAGAATGGCCTGAACCCGGGAGGTGGAGCTTGCAGTGAGCTGAGATCCGGCCACTGCACTCCAGCCCGGGCGACAGAGCAAGAATCTGTCTCAAAACAAAAACAAAAACAAAAAACAAAAAAACTGAACAGATAGATACACACACACACACACACACACACACACACACACACACACACCCCTAATGCCCGTGAGGTTGGGGCATATATCCCCTCTCCTACAATTACTAATAGAAAGGTGCAGTAAAATTTGGGTGTGCTGAGAATGAACGGGGAGAAAAGGGAGTAGAAGGGAAGCAGTCAGGAAGAAAAAGGCAGAGGGAAGAGAGAAAGAGAGTAACATAGATTTACATGATAATTAACACTGATTAAACTAGAATGGGGGAATTAAATTTAAGATACTGTCTCAGATTTTGTTCTTTACTTTCTAGTTCATCGCATAGGGAGGGCACTCGAATTTGTTGACTGAACAAATAGCAGTTCTAGGCAAAGGCAATATTATTGACCTTCCCAAGGCAAAGGACGTAGATTGTTTCCGCCTTGTCTTGTATTAAAGCATGACAGGACAAGCGACAGTCTCTGCATAGGATTCATAGTTACCTGGACTCCCTCACCCAAGAACTAAAGTCTTTTTTTTTTTTTTTTTGAGGCGGAGTCTTGCTCTGTCGCCCAGGCTGGAGTGCAGTGGCCGGATCTCAGCTCACTGCAAGCTCTGCCTCCTGGGTTTACGCCATTCTCCTGCCTCAGCCTCCTGAGTAGCTGGGACTACAGGCGCCCGCCACCGCGCCCGGCTAGTTTTTTGTATTTTTTAGTAGAGACGGGGTTTCACCATGTTAGCCAGGATGGTCTCGATCTCCTGACCTTGTGATCCGCCCGTCTCGGCCTCCCAAAGTGCTGGGATTACAGGCTTGAGCCACCGCGCCCGGCAAGAACTAAAGTCTTACAGACACATTTAATTTCAAGATTTTTGCAAATTTTTATGATATGGTAACAAAATGTTTTTCTTCAGAGCTATTTTGTAAAATGTCTAATGGGCAAATTCAGAAAAATATTACAGCAACAGACACGTTTAATCATTGGGTTTTAGGGAGATTCTTTCTTTGTCTTCTCTCTACAGAAGTTTTAAAACTTTGCTACAGTTTACTGTTCCTACAGCTAATTGGAGGGAAACAATTTTTGATGTGTTAAGATGTCTTAAGATTTCAAAAAGAATGCACATTACAGTAACATTTTTCTGGTGTCTGTAAGATGTATCACAAGTCATCCCCATAAATGGAAGAGTCTCTTAGTTTTTCATTTACTTTTTATGTGGGTTTAACTGGAGTCAAACTGTTACTCCTGCAAATTTAGATCTAACAACTATCCCTGTACAACCTAAGAGATAAACACTGGACTTGGAGATGGAGGGCAAGGGCGAATGTAAAAGTTTCATAAACTTAGTGGTTTTTATATAACTCCATGTGTTTTTAAAAATAGTTTTCCCTGAAGTCTGAGGTAGTTAGAATATGGAGGCCGGGTGCAGTGGCTCACACCTGTAATCCCAGCACTTTGGGAGGCCAAGGAAGGCAGATCACTTGAAGTCAAGAGTTCGAGACCAGCCTGGCCAACATGGTGAAACCCTGTCTCTACTAAAAAATACAAAAATTAGCTGAGCATGGTGGCATGTGCCTGTAATCCCAGCTACTCAGGAGGCTGAGGCAGGAGAATCGCTTGAACCTGGAGGTGGAGGTTGCAGTGAGCAGATATCAAGCCACTGCATTTCAGCCTGGGTGATCGAGCAAGACTCCATTTCAAAAAATAATAATAATAAAAAAAAAGATTATGGAGAAAAACTTTTATGTACAATTGTAGGTCTTACCGGAATAGCAGAGTCAAGAGTAGTTATGAGACAGGGATATAATGCATTCTGAGGAACTATTCTGTGTAAACACATGATCTAGAACATGCACTCTTTCTTTTTCTTTGCAGAAATACCAGCTCTTGAAGAAACTGCTAATAGTTAAGTCATGGTTTTTAGTCTAAAATCCTGACTCGGAAATGTTACACAGTAAGTACAAGAATGACAAATGTTACTGCTATCACTGGTATAATCTCCCTTTATCTAGATTATTTATTCTAATCACAAAAAGGTACACCCATTGAAGAACACTTATAAAATATAGACAGATATAAAGCTGAAAAAAAAAAAAAAAACACCTACGTGTTATCTTTGAGACATTGTAAACCTGGGTTATTTTTTTTCCGAGATTTAAAAAGCATTATTATAGGCACATGCCTATTTAGTTTTATACTGTTTTTTGTTTTTTCCCCACTAAACTTCAAACAAGAATTTAACCTTTATAGTTTGGTCTTTGGGACTGTCCTAACACAAATTAACTGCTAAAATTCTTATATATTCAATCTGCCATTTTTTTTTTTTTTTGGAGACATGGTCTTCCTTTGTTGTCCAGGCTGGAGTACAGTGGCGTGAACTTGGCTCACTGTAGCTTCAAACTCCTGGGCCCCGGTGATTCTCCCACTTCAGCCTCCCCAGTAGCTGGAACCGCAGGTACATGCAACCACGCCCAGCTAATTTTTAAAATTTTCTGTAGACATGGTCTCTTACTATGTTGCCCAGGCTGGTCTTGAACTCCTGGGCTCAAGTGATCCTCCTGCCTTGGCTCCCAAAGTGTTGGGATTATAGGAGTGAGCCACTGCCACACTCAGCCCAATCTGCTAAATTCTAATTAAGCAGCTAAAAGCTCATAATTACTGCTATGTAGTAGGATAATCTGAAAGCAATCAACTAAGAGGGAGATGACTAAAATTAAAAAAAGATTCTAAAAAGATAAATAGGCAGTGAAGAACTATAAAAGAGCTAAATGTACATGATTCCAAAAATTAAGACATTTTATTCAAAAGTAAACAGGAACTAAAAAAACCTTCTTGGCCTGGCATGGTGGCTCAGGTCTGGAATCCCAGCACTTTGGGAGGCCAAGGCGGGCAGATCACAAGGTCAGGAGTTCAAGACCAGCCAGGACAACATAGTGAAACCCCGTCTCTACTAAAAATACAAAACATTAGCCAGGTGTGGTGGCAGGTCCCCTGTAATCCCAGCTACTTGGGAGGCTGAGGCAGGAGAATCGCTTGAACCTGGGAGGTGGAGGTTGCAGTGAGCCAAAATTATGCCATTGCACTCCAGCCCGGGTGACAGTGTGAGACTCCCACTCAAAAAAAACAAAAAGAAAAAAAAAAACCTTCATGATTAGTCTTCAGAAAATCCACATAAGGATAAAATTAAACTGGTCAAGTTTCACATCTACTGTCAAGAGTCAAATCACAGCACAGATTTTTATGAGCCACTTCTAGTAGCAAGGATTTGGATTCAGGCTAATGAAATTAAATGGAATTTTTAGAGAGTAGGTTAAGGTTAAAAAAGAAAAGGGTAAAAAAATATAAAATTATACCTACACTTCATTTATAACCATGTAAAATATTTACGTAAAAACTGGAAGGAAACAAAGTTTAATGCTAACATGCAGGCTACATACTTGAATAATAAGTGGTTTCTCTTTGTTCTTCAATGCTTGTAATGATAATTTAAAATTGGAAGAAACAAAAAAGTAAAACTTTTAAAGTTAAGTTTCATTCACTATTTCAAATCCTGTTTTATCCTGTATGACTAACCCACTTTAGTCTTGTTATAGATTTTAGGACAGATTGCTCTTTATAAAAATACTATTGGAACACATTTTAAAAACAGCTAATTTTACTGGGCACATTACAATTTTGTGTATGATTTTGATCTGGAGAACTCATGGAGTTCATAGAGAGTACTCATTTTATACCCCAAAAAACGAAAAACCAAAAACAGCATCATTCCACAGAGGTTAGAAGAATGTAAAAGAGGTTGAGAGTGGTGGCTCATGCCTGTAATCCCAGCACTCCGGAAGGTTGAGGAGGGAAGACTGTTTGAAGTCAGGAGATCAAGACCAGCCTAAGTGAGACCTCTACAAAAAATTTAAAAATTAGCCAGGCACGGGGTACACGCTTGTCATTACGGCTTCTCAGGAGGCTAAAGTAGGAGGATCACTTGAGCCCAGGAGTTGGAGGTGCAGTGAGCCATGATCGTGCCACTGTACTCTAGCCTGGGTAACAGAGTGAGACCTTGCCTCAAAAACAAAACAGAACAAAACAAAACAAAAAAAACCCAAAAGAATATAAAAGCGCTAACTACGTAAGACAGGTAAATCTTTAATCCCAGGGTATCCTATCCTACTATTAGCTACGCCACAATATAAATCTGACAGCAATTTTTAGGTAAACTTAATATTGCTTCTCTTTACTAATTTATTAATCAGGTAGTCATCCAAGTAAGCTGCAAGAGTTTAACATTTTTTTCTATTTCCTTGGTATAATAAAGAAAAGAGATCTTTATTTTCCTTTCTCTCTCCCTTTTCTTAGATCTTAAGCTAAAGAACACTTGTAGTTAATTGCAAATGCTTCCTCTACCCCTTATATAAATATAAATATAGATATAGATAGCTAGACTCTGTCTCTTATAAAAAGGCTGCACTCCAGCCTTGGTGACAGAGTGAGACTCTATCTCTAAAAAAATAAGGCCAAGTATGGTGGCTCACGCCACCATGAGGTCAAGATGGGAGCATTGTCTAGGAGTTCAAGACTAGCCTGGGCAACATAGGGAGACCTCATCTCTACAAAATACAAAAAATTAGCCCAGCATGGTGGCTAATTTTTAAAAATTAGCCAGGTATAGTGTTGTGTACCTGTGGTACAAGCTACTCAGGAGGCTGAGGCAGGAGGATTGCCTGAGCCCGGGAGACTGAGGCTGCAGTGAGCTGTGATCACAAAACTGCACTCTAGCCTGGGTGAAAGAGTGAGACTTGGTCTCAAGATAAAATTAAAAAAAAATTAATAAGGCTGTTTTATTTTCTACATTTGTGGAGATAATTTTCTGGGTTGGCCTGAATTGTGCAGATTAGCTGAAGATCTTGTGACCACATAATGGCCAGGTAAGAGACTGAATTACAAAAAAGTCTCCCTTCTAGCTCCACATGCTTTTGGAATACAGCATAAATTCCCTAGTTCCAGGTTTGAAATTTATGTGTCCAGAGTCTGGGTCTCTTAGATTGAAGTGACACAAACTTGACACTATGAAGACTTTCCAAGGATAGACACTTCACTAATGCTCAGGGAACAACCCCAGTGCATTGTCACAGAGTTGTGCATAAACAGAGTAGAATGTTCTAATAATGGAACTTCCAGTGAGAGTTCCCATCCTTGTCACCTGGTTTTAATCCCTTCTCATCCATTCTTGATATATTTTGACAACTTTTACTTTTTTCCAAGTTTTGAGATCTACAGGTTGGCACTAAATCATTCTGATTACACAATATGCAAGAACTTTTTCCCTCTAGAGTACCTATAGGCTGTGAATCATATTCTGTGCCAAATCACCACCTTTATTCCTTTCACAGATCTTCATGGAAATCTAGGAAAATGTGATGATTCATCTAAGAAACTAAAGTGGCACAAAGAAGAAACCCAGGTGAGAGAAGGATAAATTTTACAATGAAGATGTAATGACCTGAAAAGAATAACAATGGTGATGATATATGTAAGAATGATGGGTGACTGAGAGATGTCAACCAAAAGAAAAACTTGAGAGTTAGGTCTAGTGTTTTTCGGGCATCTTTTCAGAGGTTGTTATTTGAAATGTATGTTGACTTGGTAATTAGGCTTCCCATTGTATGACAAAATCTCTCTACTCTATCACTGCTTCACAAAGGGCTTGAATTACATGAGTTGGTTTGGTGAGGTCCTACCAATGGAAACAAAACCGTATAATAAAATGAGGAAACTAGACTTAAATTCTATCAAACACAGCCATTTCACTTGGGGAGGACAAGGTGGGTGAACTGCTTGAGGCCAGGAGTTCCAAAATTAGCCTGAGCAACACAGTGAGACACCATATCTTATGAAGAAAATTTTTTAATTAGCTGGGTGTGGTGGCATGTGTCTATAGTCCTAGCTACTTAGGAGGCTGAGGCAGGAGGACAGCTTGAGCCCAAGGGTTGAAGGTTATATGATCGTATTACTGTACCCTAGCCTGTGTGACATAGCAAGAACCTGTCTCTAAAAACAATGAAGCCAGATATCTATAACACAATTTAAATGTTTTTACTTCTAGCTTTAATGTTAAATATCAAAGTAAAAGTCCAATCCAGGTTTAGTAATTTTATTTATATCCTCAATAACCACCTTTTGGTTTTATAAATTTTTTCCCTACTGTTTTCTTGTTATCTGTTTCATTTATTTCCTATCTGTATTATTTCCTTTCTTTTACTTTTTCTGGGTTTGTTCTTCTTTTCATAATTTCTTAAGGTGAAAGCTGAGGTCAATAATTAGATTTTTTTTTTGAAGGAGTCTTGCTCTGTTACCCAGGTTGGAGTGCAGTGGCACCATCTCGGCTCACTGCACACTCCGCCTCCCAGGTTCACGCCATGCTCCTGCCTCAGCCTCCCCAGCAGCTGGGACTACAGGCGCACACCACCATGCCTGGCTAATTTTTTTGTATTTTTAGTAGAGATGGGGTTTCACTGTGTTAGCCAGGATGGTCTCGATCTCCTGACCTCATGATCTGCCTGCCTAGGCCTCCCAAAGTGTTGGGTTTACAGGCGTGAGCCACCGTGCCTGGCCTTTTTTTTTTTTTTCTTTTCTAATAGTTGTGGTTAAGTGATGTAAATTTCCATCTGTGTACTGCTTTAGCAGTGTGGCAGGCAGAACAATGGACCAAACCAAAGATGCCAATGACTTAATGCTTTTAACCTTGTGAATACATAACCTTACCTGGCAAAATTGACTTTACAAACGTGATATTAAAGGATCTTGTGATGAAGAGACTATTATCCTGGATTAACCCAGTGGATCCAATGTAATCAAAAGGCTCATTATAAGCAAGAGGGAGGTAGGAGAAACAGAGAAAGAGATTTGAAGATGCTATGCTGTTGGCTTTGAAGATGGAGGAAGGGGACACAACCAAAGAATGTAAGCAATCTCTAACAGATAAAAAAGACAAGGGAATAGATTCTTCCACAGAGCCTCCAGAGGAGTCACAGACCTGATGATACCTTGATTTTTGGCCCAAATGAAACCCATTTTGGACTTCTGACATCCAAAACTGTAAGACAGTATGTACTGTTTTAAGCCACTGTGTTTGTGGTGCTTTGTTACAACAGCAATAGAAAATGAACATAAGAAACACCCACAAAATTTGATATGTTGGGTGGGTTTTCATTTTCCCTCGGTTCACAATATTTTATAATTTCATTTCCGATTTCTTCTTTGACCTCTGCGTTATTTAAAAGTGTGTTAGTTTCTAAACATATGGGGGATTTTCCAGAGATATTTTTCTCATTGATTTCCAACTTGAATCCTTTTAAAGTTATTAAGCCTCAGTTTTGGAAACACAATGTGGTCTATCTCAGTAAATGTTCAATTTGTATTTAAAAAGAATGTGTATCTACTGTTCGAATGGTTAGTCAATTAAATCAAGTTGGTTGACTGTACTATTCAATCTCCTAGGTCCTTACTAGTTTTCTGTTTACTGGTTCTACCAATTCTGGGTTTTCCAGTTATGTCGATTCCTTATCGCTACTTTTTGAATATGTGAAATACAGTTATAGCAACCGTATCTAATAACCCTTTAATGATTTTTCTGCTAATTCTAAGTATGTCAGTAATGAGTTTCAATTGATTTGTTTTCTCCTTATTATGGGTCATATTTTTTTCATGGTGTCACTGGGCCAAAAATCAAGGTATCATTAGGTCTGTGACTCCTCTGGAGGCTCTGTGGAAGAATCCATTCCCTTGTCTTTTTTATCTGTTAGAGACTGTTTGCATTCTTTGCAAATACTTGAGGAAGAAACAATATCAATTTTACACCAACTTTCTCAGAATACTGAAGGAGAAAACTCATTAACTCATCATTTGAAGTCTGCGTCATTACCAAGATACCCAAACATGACAATCACCAGAAAACTAAAGGCGAACATCTCTTATAAATTTAAACACAAACGCCCCACCCCCGAAAAAAAAAAACACTAAATGAAATTTTAGCAAGTAAAATTCAACAATACAGAAAAAGAAAAAAATGTGATGGCCAAATTGTATCCCAGGAAAACAGGTTGGTTTAATATTCAAATATCACATATTTTCAAACAAGCAATTAATAAGCAAAAAAGAAAACCATATGATTTACTAACAAATGCAGGAAAAGCCATTGATAAAATCCAATCTATATTCTTGACTAAAATAATTTCTCAGCAGTCTAGGAATAAAAAAGAAGTTCCTCACCTAGATAATAAAAAACTGACAGTTAACATCATACTTAATGGTAAAAGATTGAATGATTTCTCCCTGAGAAAATGTTTACTTTTACCACTTCTATTCAACATTGTATTGAAGGTCCCAGCTAGTGCAGTAAGTCAAGAAAAAGAAATAAAGGGTGCATCCAGATGGAAATGAAGTAAATTTGTCTTTGTTCAAATAAGATGATTATCCATATAAAAAAATCCAAAGCGATCACCATGAAAAAGCTAACAAGACTAGCAAGTTTACTCAGCGAGGTTGCAAGACATGAAACTGACATACAAAAATCTATCATATATTGTATTTCCAAATACTAATAACAAAAATTGAAATAAAAAATACCACATACAAGAGCATCTAAATATATAAATTTGACAAAAGATACAAAAAACCTATACACTAGAAACTCCAATTATTGAGAGAATTAAAGAATACTTTAAAATATGCCTTTGGGAGGCCGAGGCAGGCGGATCACGAGGTCAGGAGATCGAGACCATCCTGGCTAACAGGGTGAAACCCCATCTCTACTAAAAATACAAAAAATCAGCTGGGTGTGGTGGCGGGCGCCTGTAGTCCCAGCTACTTGGGAGAGGCAGGAGAATGGCGTGATCCCGGGAGGCAGAGGCTGCAGTGAGCTGAGATCGTCTCATTGCACTCCAGCCTGAGCGATAAGAGGGAGACTCTGTCTCAAAAAAAACAAAAACAAACAAACAAAAAAAACCATGACCATGTTCATGGGTCAGAATACTCAACATTGCAAGATGTCAATTCTATCTACAGTGTCAATGCAAATCAAATTTCAACTGTCTTTTTTTTTGCAGAAAAAATACAGAAAACCTGATTATAAAATGAATCTAGAAAAACAAAGGATCTAGAATGGCCAAAACAACTTTGAAAAAGAAGAATGTAGTTGGAGGGCTTAATACTTGGATTTTAAGACTTATTACAAAGCTTCTCTATCACGACTGTGTGGTATGAGCATAAAGACAACCGGATAAATAGAAAAAAATAGAGAATCCATTCAATCAACTCTCAATATATATGCACAACATACTCACAAAAGTGGTACAAAGGAGATTTAGCAGAAACAAGATAGCCTGAAATTTTCAGACATTACTGGTGGGAATATAAAATGGCAAATGTACTTTGGAAAATGACTTACAATTTCCTAAAAATTAATATACAGCTATATATAACCCAGCCATTTCATCTATACATATTTACCCAAGAAAAATGACAGTTTATGTCCATACAAAGACTTGTACCTAGGTGCTCACAGCAACATTATTTGTAATAGCCCCAAACTGGAAACAGCCAAAATGTCTATCAATAGGTTAACAAACAGACAAATTGTGGCAAATCCATACTCGGCATTTCTTTAAAAATACAACATATATAGGCCGGGCACGGTGGCTCACGCCTGTAATCCCAGCACTTTGGGAGGCTGAGGCGGGCAGATCACGAGGTCAGGAGCTTGAGACCATCCTGGCTAACATGGTGAAATCCCGTCTCTACTAAAAATACAAAAAATTAGCCGGGCAAGGCGGCGGGCGCCTGTAGTCCCAGCTACTCGGGAGGCTGAGGCAGGAGAATGGTGTGAACCCGGGAGGTGGAGCTTGCAGTGAGCCGAGATCGCGCTACTGCACTCCAGCCTGGGCGACAGAGCGAGACTCCGTCTCAAAAAAA
>NC_045434.1:201633913-201739208 GCF_002776525.5 Piliocolobus tephrosceles | reverse complement strand
AAAAAAAAAAAAAAAAAAAAAAAAAATACAACATATATAAACATGCTGAATGAAAGAAGCCAGTCAGGCTGGGCATGGTGGCTCATGCCTTTAACCCCATCACTTTGGGAGGCTGAGGCAGGTGGATTGCTTAAGCTCAGAGTTTGAGATCAGCCTGGGCAACATGGTGAAACTGTCTCTACAAACAAAAACAACAACAACAAAAAAAAACAAAAAACAAAAAATTAGCCAGACATTGTAGTGCACACCTGCTGCCCCAGCTACTTGGGAGACTGAGGCAGGAGGATGCATTGAACCTGGGGAGTCAAGGCTGCAGTGGGCTGTGATCGTGCTACTGCACTCCAACCTAGGTGACAGAGTGAGACCCTATCTCAGAAAGAAGCCAGACAAAAAAAGAGTTCATGCTTTCATTCACATAAGATTTCTAAAATGCAAACTAATCTATAGTGACAAAAGACTTGTGCTTGCCTGGCGATGAAATGAGGGTAGTAGTGCAGGAGGGAGGGATTTACAAAACAGGCATAAAAAATTTTTGGGTGATAAATATGATTATAGTTACCATTTATATATAGTATGTTCCTGTTAAAAGTGATCAAATATTTTGTGTACATTAACCTTATGTCAACTATACCTCAATAGAAATATTAAAGTGTCCTGGGTGGTTTCTGCAGTACCCAACATATTAGCATATCCATGTATCTATTACACACTTATCAAAATATGATAATGTATGTCTACTGGCATAAAAACATTTCTATGACATACTGTTTTTACAAGGCTTTAAAATTATATATACAGTTATTTTTCCATTTACAAAGGTAAATATATAATCTGTAAATCTAAGTAGTAGGATTCCAAGGGGTTTTCTTCTTCCTCCTCATTTCTGTTGCTTTTATCTTTTACTTTTTGTTTTTAATAACAAATGTGTCCATTGAAACAGAGGTAATATCCCTCTCTCCCAACTACCCATTTCTACTTGCCTGAGGTGAACCTTGCCTCAGCACTTTGTATCTGATGTATAGTCTTCTACACCACCATGGATCATACAAATAATCACAACTCCATATACAAGTTTATTTTATTATTTATTTTATTTTTCAGACAGGGTCTCTCTCTGTGGCTCAGGCTGGAGCGCACTGGCGCAGTCACGGCTCTGTATACTCTTGAATTGCCAGGTTCAAGCAGTCCTCCTGCTTCGGCCTCTTGAGTAGCTGGGACCACAGTCACGCGCCAGCACTTTGCTAATTTTTATTTTTTTGTAGAGACGGGTCTCCCTATGTTGCCTAGGTTGGTCTTGAACTCCTGGGCACAAGCAATCCGTTCATCTTAGCCTCCCAAAGTGCTGGAATTACAGGCATGAGCCACAGCACCTAGCCACAAGTTTATTTTAAACAGAAAAATGGGGTCATAACTATATGAGTTATTCTTCAACATGCTTTATTTTCACTTAAGAAAATCCCTCCTAGCGTCTAGTCACTATGCAAACACCAGTATGCAACATTTCTTTTGAAAAATCTTACGTTTTTGCTGTTTTTCTTACCATGAAAACTTTTAAATATATCCTACTAGTACTTTTTTTTTTTTTTTTAAAGGCAGTTTCTCACTATGTTGCCCAGGCTGGTCTTGAACTTCTGGGCTCAAGTATTCCTCTGCCTCAGCCTCCTGAGTAGCTGAAATTATAGGTGTGAGCCACTGCACCCAGCCTATACTAGTTATTTCCAAATACAGATATTGTCAGACTTAGTTCCACAAAGGTTACTCATACTCCTCTCACAAAGAAATGTGTCTTGGATTTTCTCTCTTCTCACAAGTACTTTATATTTGGCAAACTAATAGCTTAAACATGCTATTTCTACACTCACTAACGAGGTTAAGCATTTTTTCCTTTTTTTGTTTTTGGTTATTTGCTCTTTCTTTTCTGTGAATTTCCTATTTTCATCCTTTATCTAATCTTCTATTAGATACTTTGTTTTCTTTTTAACCCACAGGTATTTTCCTACAGATAGGTTAACCTTATACATATGGTCTTTTGATTTCCTTTCTGCCAAGACAAAACCCAACATTTATTTATTCTTTTAGACAGGGTCTCACTTTGTCGCCCAGGCTGAAGAACAGTGGCTCAATCACGGCTCACTGCAGCTTCAACCTCCCTGGTTCAGGTGATCCTCCCACCTCAGCCTCCCACATAGCTGAAGTACAGGTGCATGCCACCACACCTGGCTAATTTTTATATTTTTTGTAGAGACAGGATTTCGTTATATTGTTCAAGCTGGTCTTGAACTCCTGGGCTCAAGCAATCCACCCAACTTGGCCTCCCGTAGTGCTGGGATTACAGGTATAAACCACCAAGCCTGACCCCATTTTTTTAAAATTATCATCACTTTATATTGAATTTTCTATAACCAGTATATGCTGACTTTGAAAACAATACCAAAAGAAAAAAAATTAAAAAAAAAATCCATTTTAACTAATCGGAAATTAAGGCAAGGGAGTCTTTTTTCTCTTGCCTTTAATACACATCATAAAGTAAATTAGAAGGGAGACACAGCGTCTACAAAGCCTATGATCTGGCATACTTCTCAGCAGTATGCTGCTATTTTACTCTAGCTATGAATTTTGAGAATCACGAACCAATAATATTTTTTAAAGATCCTTTTATAGAGAAGAAAATCAGAATGTTATTTCCTATTGTAAGGATGTAGGCTATCCTTCTAAAGACACCGAAGTCAGAATGTTATTTTCTCTTGTGATGACTTCAGTTAGCCCTCTGGATATATATATATTTTTTTGTAAGACGGAGTTTTGGTCTTGTTGCCCAGGCTGGAGTGGAATGGCGCAATCTTGGCTCACTGCAACCTCCACCTCCTGGGTTCAAGCAATTCTCTTGCCTCAGCCTCCCAAGTAGCTGGGATTACAGGCACACACCACCACACCCAGCTAATTTTGTATTTTTAGTAGAGATGAGATTTCTTCATTTTGGTCAGGCTGGTCTCAAACTCCCAATCTCAGGTGATCTGCCGGCCTCGACCTCCCAAAGTGCTGGGATTACAGGCGTGAGTCACTGTGCCCGGTCGAGATAAATTACTTTATTGTACAAATAAAATTTATAAATAGTGACATTTAACTAAGTTTTTAAAATAGGCAATTTATGTTTTAAGTCACATATATCAAGTAGACAAATTCCTGTAAATTTTCAAGCAAACTTTATAATATTTTATTCACATTCTTATTTTTTATTAGTGAAGATATGAGACAGCCTATTAATAAGGCATCATTATGGCAGAAAAGTAAGTAGAAAGGGCAACAATTAAAACTGAAAATTATCACATTATGACTGGTGACTGGATAGAAGAGAGAATAGAATAGTAGAATATATTAGGCTTGTTCTCTGCTTTTAAGAGAGAAAGGTGATTCCTACTGCCAAGAACAGGAAGTTGGAATAACTTTCTTCAATTAATCTACCGTGTAATAGGAACTGAGAGAATTCTAAGAGAAAGAGGCTTAAAAATTCCAATAACATATATGGTAGACTTTCTTACTGATCAGAAGCTACCTGATTCTCACTGTACTCTGTTTCATCTCCTATTCTGACCAAAACTTCCACCGAGAGCTTGAGTTTTTTTTCCCTATTAACTTCAGTCCTAGGCCTTTGGGATTTTTACACCAACTCTTTTTGGTCACTCTCTAGAAATACTGTTTCAGAATGGCAGTGGTCCAGATTTCCTGATAGTAAATGCAGGAACCATCCATATATAGAGAAAGCTAAACCATCCATATATAGAGAAAGCTAAAGTCTCAATATTATTTTCAAAACCTTTTCTGCTAAAATGTATTTTAGTAACAGTCTGCCTCTCTGTTGCTCCTCCAAACAACATAACTCATTTGAACAGGAATAACTATTTTATATAATAGAAGTGTTTATAAAAATTATGTGTAAATTATATTTGGGTGTGTTTGAAAATGCTAAGAACGAATTATGTGATGTAACCATGTATAATTCTTAATGCATATGAAACCCTAAATATACCATATTCATAATGAAAAAAAATCTAATTTTTCCATTGACCAAATACCTATTTTGTGCAGAGAACAATTCCATATGTTGTTATTGGTAAATGAAAAAGTAAAAGCCAAGAAAACCCAACACAATTTTCATGTAGAATTGAAAGGTAGTCGGCTTGTAATATTAAGATATTATAAAACTAAAGTAACTAAGGTAATTATGCTATTGATGCAAGGTTAGGCAGAGAAAAGTGGCTCAATAGAAACCATTAATCTGAACGCAGTGTTGAAGTGGTGTATCAGCTTAACTAACACTGTGCCTCATTATATAAACTGACTTCAGTCCTTGACCATTCCGAAAGAACAGCTGTTGGATTCCAAACCATGATTTTAAGGTCACGGATGATGTCACAGGATTGCAATGTGAGACATATGTACCAGGGACTAGATACTACACCATCAAATTATACCAAGATATGAGCTGGTGATTCCATAGCCATATATGCTAAACTGGAAGAACACTGTTGAATTCAATTTTTTGTCATTATACTCCAGCTTCTGATATTGCCAGGTGAGGAGATAATGCTTACTAAAGTATGCAGTCTAAAAGCTCAGCTTAGCCAGTGTTTGGGCTCTGTTCCAAAGTGGCATGGAAAACAGAAGAAAATGTGTATTTGCTTCTGCTTTTCTCATCATGCTTCAGCAGGTCCAGTGTGTATTCTGACATCCCCAGGCTTCTGCCCTGCCATGGACATTCCTGTATCTTTATTTTCTTGATTTCACTATTCTTTCTTCAAATCTTTGGTGCCTGTATCTACTTAGGTGATGGAATTTCTCTCAGAGTAGTAAATGACAAAATTATCACAAATTCAACATCCTTTTAATTCACCATTACACTCAAATATTTTTGCGGCATTTGGGATTGGTATTGTCTGATACAAACTCATTTTGAAAAGTTCTTTTAGGCCTATATTCGTATCAGTCTCCAAGTCCTGCTTTTCCTATTTCCATATCGAACATACTTCTTAGAATCTGAAGACCTCTATCTTATTTCAAATATCAATTTCACTTGACTGAACTCTAGTTTTTTGATATCTCAAATACTTATCAAATTGCCACTTAAATCCAAAAATTCTGATGTAAATTCACTTGCATGGGAATGAATCTAGTACCAGCTTCAAGGTATACCTTTTTTTTTTTTTTTTTGAGACAGAGTTTTGCTCTTGTTGCCCAGGCTGGAGTGCAATGGCATGATCTCGGCTCACCACAACCTCTGCCTCCCAGGTTCATGCGATTCTCCTCCCTCAGCCTCCCGAGTAGCTGGGATTACAGGCATGCGCCACCATGCCCAGTTGATTTTGTATTTTTAGTAGAGATGGGGTTTCTCCATGTTGGTAGGGCTGGTCTCAAACTCCCAACCTCAGGTGATCTGCCCACCTTGGCCTCCCAAAGTGCTGGGATTACAGGCATGAGCCACCATGCCCAGCCTTCAAGGTCTACCTCTTTAAGAACATGTGCTTCTCTGGTTTCTGACACATAGCAAAGTTAGAAATTTGGCTTTTACCTTTTGGTCAACATCAGGCCCATTTACTGCTCTGCATTTTTAACATTTTTACCAACCCACTTAGTGTACACCCTTGCTACTCTACACAATCAAAGACTTGGATACAAGCTAAGAATAATTATTAGGGTTTGAGTTCTTTGAGGATAAAGAGTGTATTTTATTGGTCTCTTCAATCTACCCAGCAACCAATACAATGCCTGGCAAATCTGTTAATGAATAAATGACCTGCAGTCAAAATTAAACTCACGGTTAATGTCTCTCTAGAACAATACTGGTTAAATCTCTTTGTGTTAAGTAGGTAGTATTACAGTATTCCCATTTCAGAGATGAGGAAACTGAAGAACAGAGAGATGATTAAGTTTCCCCTTTACAGAGAGTAAAGGCTGGAGCTAGAACTGAAACACAGATCTAACTTCCAAATCCTTCCCAACTCAATACTCTGCCTCTCAAGTCTGCCTTATCCTGCACTTTCTCGCCTGAATTCCAGCTTCGTTATTATCTTGGTTAAAGTTGTCTTTTGCTTTTGTAGCAGAATAGGATGTGCAGTTTACTGTCCCAACAGCACAGTATGTCATTAGGAAAATAAAATGGCAAAATGACGCTAAGTAGAAGGTTTGTTCCAAAAAGTTCAGTGGACAGTCCATTAAGCAATTGTCGACACTGAGAACAAAGATGACTCCAATGAGACCACTGGCGTATTTTTGAGGCCTCTGTTTTTACTGCTCTGTTTGCAGCCTTAGGCACTTTTGCATTTCAATAAGAAACTTTTGAACCACTTCTACCATCATCAAAAAAGACTGCAATTTAATTCAAGGTAAACGTAGTAGATATGCAAAAAAGTCAATCACTATAGCACAAATATGTAATTTAATTAGGAAAGAGACTATAACACACATAGTTATCGTTCCATCTACTCAACACTTTTCATCTCCAAATAAAATGCTACAGCTGACTGCCTTGAATATGTAAACCTAGATGGAAAAAATATACATATACTTTCCATCTGACCATCAGTGAATCTACTTTACCAGACTGCAAACCGCAGAGAAATTTGCTCTAACCTTAATATGTGGGAGCTACTATGAGTAATAAAAAATACACTCTAACAGGGACCATCACTTACTCCCTTCTCTCTTCACCTTACCCATCCCAATATTTATATATCTGTCTCTCTATAAAATTATCAAGTTCTCAGTGGAAAGGGACTTTGCCTCATTCATCTCTGTGGTGCTAGAGGTCAGAAAAGGGCCTGTCACATGGTAGGTATAAATTAGCATTGCCAGAACAAATGAAATCAATCTATTAACCAATTTAATTCTGGATTTTGTACCAAAAATAGTGAAGCATGGATTTATAACATCTCTTTTGGCACATCATAAAAACTTATGGTTAAGTCATTCGTATTTCTTGGTTTTCCATGACAGTTCCCAGTTTGAATATTCTTCTCTAATGTGTCCCAAAATATGGAGAACAGGCAGTCAAAAGGGTATTCTAATTTATAACTCATTTTAACGTAACATTTTAGAGAAGATCTAGAGTCTGTTATTGAAATTTAAAGAAAGAACTGCCAATATCTATTTATTCCAACTTTATCTGTTGATGTTTGTTGCATTGAATACTACTAAATCTTATCTCCAAAAAACTGGAATTTTTCTGTGCTCTAATGAAAACATAATGATACAAGTGGTATCAGAAATTAACACAAAAAATAAATTCTTAAGAAACATTTCCATTCTCTGCATTTATATTACTGAAGAATAATAATTGATATTAATAAGAAGTGAGGCATTGCAAATCTTGAGGAATATTAGAAATCATTCAAAACAGACTGGTAGGTGCCTTTTGAAATTTGACAATCTGTGTTTCACATATATCAGATAAATCATCATGAGAGAATTATTTGTTTTCGTTTTTGTTTCTGAGATGGAATCTCACTCTTGTCACCTAGGCTGGAGTGCATGCAGTGACACAATCTCGGCTCACTGCTACCTCAGCCTCCTTGGTTCAAGCAATTCTCCTGCCTCAGTCTCTGGCATAGCTGGGACTACATGCACTACCACACTTGGCTAACTTCTATGTTTTTAATAGAGATGGGGTTTCACCATGTTGGCCAGGCTGATCTCAACTCCTGACCTCAGGTGATCCATCCGCCCACCTTGGCCTCCCAAAGTGCTGGGATTACAGGCGTGAACCACCTCACCCAACCGAAAATTATTATTTGAATGAGACCTAAGACACATATAACTGCAAAATTTATAATTAAACTTGCTTCTGGCTTCAATTATGACAAAAGTAATTCATATGAACAAAAAAATTCACAACAAACGAGGAAAAACTGAAAAAGTCTTCTCTTTCCCATCTTGCTCCTAGAAAATCATTATTAAGTATTTCCTACTTATCCTCAGAAAATATTGGTGTATATGCAAGCACATATATGTGTGCATTATACATGTGAATGTACATACAGGTTTCTCCTTTATTTATACTATAAGTACTGTTTTACACCTTGGTATGGCTTTAAAATTAGAGTAAAACTCATTTGTAAGATACACAGAAAAGCCATGTTTTAGAGGTTATTCATGACTGATACAATTTATGGAACATCAATGTATAATACGATGTCAAAGGGAGGTTTTCCCTACATGATCAGGTATACTGATTTAAATATTTCAAATGTCACTCAAATCTTATTTGAATTATGTTAAAAACTAAAATAAATTATGACAGTCTGGGACTCAATAAATACCTGTTGAATGAAAGAGAACTATTAACGATGGTATTATATTACAAAAGCCCTAACAGTTTTTGGATGTTATTGATCATCTCATTGAATACTGAACGCTATCACATACATAATGACTTCTACTTTTATTTCTATACATTTTAGCAACAGGGTGTTGCTATGCTGCCCAAGTTGGAGTGCGGTGACACCATCATAGTTCACTGCAACCTCGAACTCCCGGGCTCAAGCAATCTTTCTGTCCCAGATTCCTGAGTACCTCCAACTACAGGCATACGCCACCACGCCCGGCTAATTTTTAAACGTTTTGTAGAGAAAGGGTCTCTCTGTTGCCCAGGCTAGTCACGAACTCTGGGCCTCAAGTGATCTTCTCACCTCAGCCTTGCAAAGTGCTGGGATTATACGTGTGACCCACAGTAGCCAGCCTATTTTTATTTCTTAAACACTGCACTTGTATTAAGGTGATGCCTAGGTTACATGCACGAATTCTGGAATTGGCAGAAACTTGGAGAGAGGTATTAACTAATGAATTGGGAAAGATACATTCTGTGCTTTTTGCTGTCCCTTACTAATTACTCAGGGTGAGCACATTTGACTTTGTATCCCTTGCTATCATCTACCTGTTTATCCAGCTGTAGCTTTATGTAAATATTATATTCATCTTTTATATAAAAATATCTTACTTTAGTAAGAACTATTTTAAATGATTTTAACTTTTGAATGCTGAAGTCTAAGATTTGTTTACAGGATATATAGCTTAATTTGAGAGGCAATATTACAAAGATGTGGCTATGAGTATAAACTGTAGAGTTGAAATTTGAATTCTGATTCCACCAATTATTAACTATATAACCTTCAGCAAGTATCATCTCCTCCATGCCTCATTCTCCTGTAAAGTAAGGATAATAGAGTTGTTGTGAGGGTTAAAGAATTTACCACAGTGTCTGATAAATAGCAAGCATTTAATCAGTGATAGCTACTATTATTAAAATCAACAGGCCAGGCATGGTAGCTCATGCCTGTAACCCCTGCACTTTGAAAGGCCAAGGCAGGAGGACTGCTGGAGGCCAGGAGTTCAAGACCAGCTGGGCAATATGGCGAGACTATGTCTCTACAAAAAGTTAGCTTGGTGTGGTGGCATGCACCTGTAGTTCCAGCTACTCAGGTGGCTGAGGTGGGAAGACTGCTTGAGACCAGGAGGTCAACTCCGCAGTGAGCCATGTTTATGCCACTGCACTCTAGCCTGGGTGACAGAGCAAGACTCTGTCTCAAAGAAAAGAAAAGGAAAAAAAAAAAAAAAACTACAAATTTTTCTTACCAGGGTGGTGATTTTAAATATACCTGATTTGTTACTATCAGATATTCTAAAAAACAAGACAAAACAAAAACCCAACAAAAACATCAACACAAATCTATACATTTGCTGAAATGAGTAAATAAACATTTAATAAAAGCTCTCAGAGGATTAGAAAAATAAAAGCTTTACTAATTCTGGAGATGTAAAAGAAGTTGGAGAGGTAAAATGTATACATATCAATATGCATAAAGTACTATGAGTATTTTAAATTGACATAATTACATTTGCATGCTTAAGGGTTCAAGGAATTATCAGAATAGAAAACCTTGTGAATAGAGTCATATTGAAAAATTGAAAAAAAATACATTTTTTTTTCCTCGAGGTGGAGTCTCACTCTGTTGCCCAGGCTGGAGTGCAGTGGCACAATCTGGGCTCACTGCAACCTCTGCCTCCTAGGTTCAAGCAATTCTCCTGCCTCAGCCTCCTTAGCAGCCGGGATTATAGGTAACTGGCACCACACCCAGCTAATTGAATTGAGCAGGTTCCTTAATGTGGTCTAGGTTGAAGACAGCATCAAGGAAACAATGCAGGAATTAACACTCATCAAATAGGTGTGGGAGATTGGCAAAAAGATTAAAAAATAATATTAAAGCAAAGCTAGGATGAAATAACGATAGAGTTTCAAGGCTCATCTGGGAGCCTGGATCTTGTATCCTCGAAACGACTATTTCTACAGGTCTTAGACAGATATTTGGCATCCAGCAGCAATATTTTCTCTGAAAGAATTTTCTGGAAAATGTGCACTTTAAACACTTTTCCAGAGAAGTCTGAAAGCAGAGTTGTAATAGCTGAGGTGTAAGATAATGACACTCTGTGAAATGGAGTGAAAAGAAATGGGGATTGAACAGATGGGTGAATAAAATGAATGGTTTGATAGGTGGAAAGAAGAGACAGATACAGTAGAGTCTCAGGTAGAAGAGTTGAAGGAAGACTTACAGAGGGTGGCTGAATTAGGCCAAAAACATAAGGGACCAAGTTACAAACAAAGAAAAAGCAGAATCACTACTTCTAAAACACAGATCCCTTAAGTTCTGATCACAGGGAACAGCTCTGCTTTCCGGGCCCAAATGGGTATTTCATATTTGTGACATCAAGCAATGCCTCTAGAATGATTGCTACAGGTGTTTTTTTGTTTTTTGACAAGGTCTTACTCTGTCGCCCAGGCTGGAGTGCAGTAGTGTGAACATGGCTCAGTGCAGCCTCAATCTCAAAGGCTCAAGCAATCCTCCCACCTCATTCTCCAGAGTAGCTGGGACTACAGGCACACAACACCATGCTTAGCTAATTTTTTACTTTTTTAAATAGGGATGAGAGGTCTCCGTATGTTGCCCAGGCTGGTCTTGAACTCTACATACAGGTGGAACATTCAATACAGAGCTGAGAACACCCTCTCAAACTGAGGTAAAATGTAACTAGCAGTAAAGTAATAAAACAGAATAAAAACAATACAGTTTTTATTTATATACTATATAAGTAAATAAATAAATTTATATAATAGCATAACGTGTCAAAAGAGGAAATAATTTTTGGCTATACAGAAATACTCCTGTATCTCTGATACTATCAATTGTGGTGTTCTGGTTGAAATTTAATTCCTCAATTTTTAAGCTATAACTTCCCTAAGCAAATCCTTATATAGATTCTGGTGGCACCACCATATCATACTCAGTTTTCTTTTTTGTGAGACAGAGTGTCACTCTGTTGTCCAGGCTGGAGTGCAGTGGTGTGATCTTGGCTCAGTGCAACCTCCACCTTCCGGGTTCAAGACTCTCCTGCCTCAGCCTCCTGAGTAGCTGGGACTACAGGCGTGCACCACGACGCCTGGTTAAACTTTTGTATTTTTAGTAGAGACAGGTTTCACCATGTTGGCCAGGATGGTCTCCATCTCCTGATCTCGTGATCGGCCCACCTCAGCCTCCCAAAGTGCTGGGATTACAGATGCGAGCCACCACACCAGGCCCCTCTTTTTCTTTATACAGTATTTGTTGACATGTAATTTACGTATCATAAAATTAACCTTTTAAAACTATGTAATTTAATGGTTTGTGGTATATCCACAGTTGTGTGACCATTACTGCTATCTAACTTTAGAATATTTTCATCACCCCAGAAAGAAGCTTGGTATGCATTAGCACTGCCTCCCCACTTTCTTCTCTCCCCAACCCCTGGCGAGCACTAATTTATTTTCTGCTTCTATGGATTTGCCTATTCCAGACATTTCATACAAATGGAATCATATAAAATGTGGTCTTTTGTGACTTTTTCACTTAGCATAATGTTTTTAAGGTTCATCCATTGTATACCATGGGAATTTCATTCCTTATCATGGTCCAATATTCCATGGTATGTATATATCACATTTTGTTTATTCATACATCAGTTGATAAACTGATTCGGGTTGTTACCACTTTATGACTGCCCTATTCATTTTTTTCCCCCATTCTTCTGAATTTTCTCTGTCTTTCTTCCGAATTTTCCACTCCTGCCAAAGCAGGAAGTTAATGATGGTATTACCATCCTCAACTCAATTGCAGATTTTCCTTCACTGTTCTAAGCAGGCCTTCTCCTTTACCAGTCACAGCAGAGGTCACCTTGAGATGTATCTACTGTGAAGATAAATGACATAATGGGTACAAAAACTTTTAATCAACATTATACATGCAAACGGCCTATCCTAAGGGATTTTCCACCATCTTATGTCCCAGATTTTATTAAAAACGTTTCAGAAGGTATTCAACTTCTTGAGCTTCCTTTCTTTGGAAGATAAATTCCTCAAGGCAAAGATCATGATATCCAACTCTTCTGTGTATTAGTAGAGTTCAAAGGGAACATTTGGGCTCTTAATACAAGCTGAAAATAGAAGTATCAATATTATTTAATATTCAGAGTGCTTAATATGTGTCAGATGTTGTGCTAAGTACTTTACATACATCACCATTTTATCTTTACTACAATTCTATAAGGTAAATACGATTATTATCTTCATTTTCTAGATCAGAAACAGACTCAAAGAGGTTAGGAAACTCATGCAAGGTCACAGAGACAGACAAGGAAAAAGGGTAAGACTCAGGAGTGTTTGATTCTGTTGCTTTGATCTTACCACTAAATTTTACTGCCAGTGTTTAATCAAATACATGAAAAATTACATTCAGATCCTATGCCGATGTAGGTATAGGCACACTTTGAAGATATTGTGGGTTTGTTTCCAGACCATGGCAATGAAGTTAACATTGCAATAAAGCGAGTCACACATTTTTGGTTTCCCAGTGCGTATAAAAGCAATGTTTCTACTAAATGGTAGTTTATTAAGTGTGCAATAGCATTATGTCAAAAATAATGCATATACCTGAATTAAATAATACTTTATTGCTAAAACATACTGATGATCATCTCAGCCCTCAGTAAGGTGTAATCTTTTTGTTGGTGGAGGGTCTTACCTTGATGATGATGGCTGCTGCCTCAGCAGGATAGTGGTTGCTGAGGCATGAGAGCGGCTGTGGCAATTTCTTACAATAAGACATCAATGAAGTTTGCTGCAACACCTGACTGCTCCTTTCATGAATGATTCCTCTGTATCATGTAATACTATTTGATAGCATTTTACCCCTTCCTTTCATACCCTTCCACTGTTTTATCAACTAAGTTTATGTAATATTCTAAATCTTTTGTTGTCATGCCTACAATGTTCACAGTATCCTCACCAAGAACAGATTCCAACTCAAGAAACCATTTTCTTTGCTTACTCATTAAGAAGCAACTCCTTATCCATTCAAGTTTTGTCATGGAATTGCAGTAACTGAGTCACATTTTAAGGCTTTAGTTCTATGTTTTTGTTTTCCTAGAGTTGGGGTCTCACTATGTTGCCGAGGCTAGTCTCAAGCTCCTGGCCTCCAGCAATCCTCCTGCCTCAGCCTCCCAAATGCTGAGATTATAGATGCACGGCACCATGCCCAGCCAGGCTCCACTTCTAATTCTAGTTATCTTGCTACTTCCATCACATCTGCACTTCTATTGAAGTTTTAAGCCCCTCAAAGTTATCCATGAAGGTTACGATCAACTTCTTCCAAATGCTTATTAATGTTGATATATTAACCTCCTCGTCCCATGAATCACAATTTTTTTTTTTTTTTAAAGAGACAGGAATTTTGCTGACGTGTCTCCTTTTTTGTACAGACTAACTTTGAAGTTCTTGGCTCAAACGATCATCCCACCTCAGCCTCTTGAGTAGCTGGGACTACAGGCATGCTCCACTGCACCGACAGATGTTTTTAATGGCATCTACAATGCTGAAATTGTTTTGGCTATTTCGTGGGAACAAATTTGAAGTAGGGGCAAAACCGGAGCTAGGGAAATGACAAGCATCCACACATAAGTGAGGGCTATAAGGCAGAAGGAGGAAATGAAGAGGAGGGAACACATGCCACAAACAAATCAGATTTCCAGGAGGTTTTTAATTTAGTTTGCCCAGATCCATCACAGGAATCATTATCTATGGCAGCTATAGCCATACAAAATGTACTTATTAAATAATAAGGCTTCAAAGTCAAAATTACTCCTTGATCTCAGGTTACTAGGTGTGTTACCAATGTGCAGAAATATTCAGCAGGCTTGTAAGAGTCAGTAAGCCATGCTGCAAACAGATGTGTCATCATCTAGGCTTTGTGGCTCCATTTATAGAGCAAGCACAGGAAGAATAGATTTAGCAGAATTCTTAAGGGCCTGAGGACTTCCCATATGGTAAATGAGCACTGGCTTAAAATTGAAGTCACTGGCTGTATAAGCCCCTAACAAGTCATCAGCCTGTCTTTGTAGCTTTAACGCCAGCTGTTGACTTCTCCTCTTCTCCTCTTTAACAAGTCAGCCTGTCTTTTGTAGCTTTAATGCCAGCTGTTGACTTCTCTTCTTCTCCTCTTTTACCGTAAAAGTGCTGGATGGGGCCAGGCATTGTGGCTGATGCCTGTAATTCCAGCACTTTGGGAGGCCAAGGTGGGCAGATCATGAGGTCAAGAGATTGAGACCATCCTGGCCAACATGGTGAAACCCTGTCTCTACTAAAAATACAAAAATTAGCTGGGTGTGGTGGTGCACACCTGTAGTCCCGGCTACTCAGGAGGCTGAGGCAGGAGAATCGCTTGAACCCAGGAGGCGGAGGTTGCAGTGCAGGAGGCGCCACTGCACTCCAGCCTGGCGATAGAGAGAGACTCCGTGTCAAAAAAGAAAGTAGGTAAATGGTATCTTCTTCTAACATAAGGCAGTTTCATCTACAATATCAGTATCTGTTGATTTTCAACAAATATTGAAAATGTGTAATTTAGTGTGGCCACTATCATCAATTATCTTAGCTAGACCATCTGGAAAACTTCCCGTGGCTCCTCTATCACCACTTGCTGCTTCCACCTTGCACTTTTACGTTATGAGGACATCTTTTCTCAATCTCATGAGCTAAGCTCTGCTAGCTTCAAACTTTTCTTCTGCAGCTTCCTCACCTCACTCAGTCTTCACAGAATTGAAGAGACTTAGTGCACTGTTTTGGATGAGGCTTTGACTTAAGAGAATGTTGTGGCTGGTTTTATCTATCCAGACCACTGAAACTTTCTCCATGTCAGCAAAAAGGCTGTTTTGCTTTTGTATCATGTGTGTGATCACTGGAGTAGCACTTTAAACTTCCTTCAAAAACTTTTCCTTTGCATTCACAACTTGACTGTCTCAAGGGGCCTAGCTTTCAGTCTATCTCAGCTATCCATATACGTTCCTCACCAAGCTTAATCATTTCTAGCTTTTAATTTCAAGTGGGAGACGTATGACTCTTCCTTTCACTTGAACACTTAGAAGTCACTGCAGGGTTATTAATACCCTAATTTCAATATTGTTGTATCTCAGGAAAGAAGAAGGCCCAAGGAGAGGGAGAGAGATGGAAGAACTGCCGGTTGGTAGAGCAGTCAGAACATACATATTTCTCGATCAAGTCTGCCGTCTTACATGGTTATTGGTGCCCTAAAACAATTACAATAGTAACATCAAAGATCAGTGATCACAGATCACTATAACACATATAATAATGAAAGGTCTGAAATACTGTGAGAATTACCAAAATGTGACAGAGACAGGAAGTGAGCACATGCTGTTGGAAAATGGCATTAACAGGTTTGCTCAACACAGAGTTGCCACAAACCTTCAATTGGTAAAAAAAAAAAACAGTATCAATGAAAGCACAATAAAGAGAAGTGCAATAAAATGAGGTATGCCTGTATAGTTAGAAGACTCCTACTATACGGCACCTTTGAAATAATCTCCAGGCTTCTAGAACACTGGTGGATTACTGTAGCTGACGATGCAGAGGAATGAGAGGACACGGATACCAGAAGACCTTGTTGTAAAACTTGAGAAGCTTAGAGTTTATCTCGCAGGATATTTCCCCCAATCTTTCACAGCATCCTGAAGGGCTTAAAAAGATGTGAAAGAAGAGTGACAAAGCTAGATCTGTATTTTGAAAAGATGATTTCGACCACTTGGTGGAGAACAATTTCAAGTGGGGGCAAAACTGGGGCCAAGGAAATGACAAGCATCCACACCTAAGTGCAGGGATAAGGTTGGGGAGGAAGGAAATAGAGAGGAGGAAACAAATGCCACAAATACATTAGATAAAACCAGGGAACTGACTGGGAGCCGGTGTATAACACAGTTCTGGTGTATAAAACAGAGCCGGAATATAAAACAGTTCCATCAGCTGGGAGTGGTGGCTCACACCTGTATTCCCAGCACTTTGGGGGGCCAAAGCGGGCAGATCACAAGGTCAGGAGTTTGAGATCAGCCTGAACAACATGGTGAAACCCCATGTGTACTAAAAATACAAAAATTAGCCGGGCACGTTGGCGCGCACCTGTAAGTCCAGCTACTCGGGGCTGAGGGAGGAGAATCGTTTGAACCTGGGAGGCGGAAGGCTGTAGTGAGCTGAGATCGCACCACTGCACTCCAGCCTGGGCAAGAGAGCGAGACTCCATTTTGGGAAAAACAAAAACAAAAACAAAAACAAAACAGGGTACCTTGTGAAATTACTGGAAGGGAGAAAAGGGGATTCAAAAGGGAGATCCGTCAATAGTGGCTTCAGGGTTTTAGTTTAATTAAAGCCAGTGCTATAACCTGAGATGAAAGAATAGGCTTAGAGGAATAGGGGACTGGTTTAGTATTGGATACACTGAATTTGAGATACTTTGAGATTTCCAAGTGGAGATATTTGTCAGATAACTGGAAATTTAAGATTGAAGTTTAGGCCGGGCGCGGTGGCTCAAGCCTGTAATCCCAGCACTTTGGGAGGCCGAGACAGGCGGATCACGAGGTCAGGAGATCGAGACCATCCTGGCTAACCCGGTGAAACCCCGTCTCTACCGTCTCTACTAAAAAATACAAAAAAACTAGCTAACAAGGGTGAATTTTACTGCATATAAATGACACTCAACCTAACTTAAAAGAGAGAGAGAGGGAGAGAGACCAATAGTGGTAAAATGAGGCAAAAAGACTAGGAAGATAAACTTATGTCTACTGATGACCCTGCTGAGGAAGATTCAACTGGCATATTAGGAGCATAAATCAAACTATATGTTAGTTGAATAGTGAAAAGAATAGTAGAAGAAATGGTAGACTATTCTTAAACAGTTTGGGACAGAAGAAAATGATACCATTTAAGTGGCAGCTAAATGGATATGTGGGATTCAGAGAGTGTCTCTGGCATGAGAGACACATCAGCATGTTTACAGACAATAAGAAGGTGGTAGAGAGGCAGTGAATACATACGAGACTGTAAGACACAGCTAAGAGAGCTTGATGAAGGTTTCAATATAGCCAGGTTTGTAAGAGGGCAGAAAGTTTAAAAAAGGCATACCCAGTGTCCTCAATGTTCTCAATGAAGAAGGAGACGAGGTCATGTGCTGCAGGTGAATAGCGCTGGGCAGAGTACAGAATTTTCAACAGAAAAATCATAAAAATAATGGTTGGGATGGACAGTGGGAATTTGTAGTTGCACTCACAGCACTTCACAGTGGTGTGATCTTCTCCAGTAGCGCTCTGCCTACTGGAGTTTAATAGACAAAGTAGAGGTTATAGTAGTCATTCAAGGGTTTTCATAGGTATGTTTTTCAAAAGGAAAAACAGGAGAATCACAAATTTTGTAGAGGGTAGCTCAAATAATCCTCCTCTTCTTTGCTCAAATCTTACCTCCTACTGAGGCCTATGACTCTGATCATATTACTTCAATACTACAACCTGTTGCCCGTTGGCATTCCTCACCCTGTTTTATTATTTTTATAGCACTTAAAACTAATACATCACTAGGGCTGGGATCTTTGTATTACTCATTCATAAATCTCAAGTGCATGGAACAATGACTGACACATAGTGGGCCTTCAGTAACTACTTTGGTTGAAACAGGTGGGCTTTCACGTTTCACTTTGAACCTAGGTCACAAGCATAAAGTATAACTGTCAAATCCTGAGGTAACTTTGTATTGACACACCATATCTGAAAGATTAATAGAAACATGACATAAAGGAAGGGGTGGTAATTCTCCTGTGAGCCTGAGAAAGCTGATTTACCATTCTGAGTCTTATTTTTGTCACCAGCAAAACAGAAATAACTATATCCCAGGAATAACTGTTCAAATCACAAGAATATGCTTGAAATGCCCGGGAAGGCCTTTGGAAACAGAAAAATGTACAATAATTTTTATTATGATTGCGACTAAATTACCAAGTATTTTAATACAGTAATAGAAAATGACAAAAATATACTGAAGGAAATGTATTTTGGGCATTTTTATGCATGAGTAGGGAAAATTATCTTTTTTCTTAATAAAGTCTTACTAAACTTATCTTCCTTATTTTGGCATACTTGTGCTTTTATTTTTTAATTCTAAATTTTTAAGGATACATAATAGTCATACATATTTGTGGGGTACATGTGATATTTTGATAAAAGCACGTAATGTGTAATGACCAAATCAGGGTTATTGGAGTATCCATCACCTCAAGTGTTTATCTTCCTTGTGTTAGGAACATGGAAAGTTATCTTTTCAAAGGCAATGAGGCAACTGTGTGCAAGGTAATGATGGATATTAGAGAAAGGGAAAACTTACAGTAAAGCTATGTTTTCCTGAAGAGGTCTTCTTTAGACTGAGGGAGCACATCTCTAGGCTGGCTGAATTACCCTCTCTGGAAGCAGGTCAGTACAATAGTCCTTTGTGGTGGAGGAGGATTAGTTACTAAGTGTGGGGGAAAGGGAGTTACATTTTGAACAAAGTATATCTACTCAGGAAGATGTAGAACAAGTTAATATCCAACGACTGAGACTTTAGGGCTCATGTTGAAAGACATGAACTACTGTAAAAAACGGGGAGATCTATCCCACATAGAAAGGCAAGGAGGAACTACGTAAGGGACTTGCTAGGAGGCTCGACTAACAGGTGTCTGGGCTCATTCTGCAGTATATGAAAGAATTTGACCAGCATCAGTATTTTCCAAGGAATGCCTAAGAGTTTACTGGGGAGGGCAAAAAGAAAATAGGAATGGGATGGCAGAAACATACCTTTTAGGCAGCTTTGTTGGAAATAGTTTACCAACAAGGTGGAGAAAACCTTTATTTATCCCTAAGGATCACTCAGACTCAAGCCTCTGAAAACTGAAGCCAAGGGTCCTTGCTGTAAGGATCACTCTGCTGGTTTTGGTAGATGACAAAGAACCAGGAATGTGTAAGAGTCCTGTTCCCATGTTTCCAGAACACGTTTCTGTAGAAGCTAAATTATAAGGATGCACAGTAGTATAGTGTTTAGGCCAATGGGACACTCAAACCATTGGCGATCTACTTTTGGCCCCAGCAACTAAATCTTCCAGAGATATTTCAAATATGTTTTAGAATATGTAAGTAGAGCAAAGATTAGAATAAATTTTATTATTTAAAAGATTAGTCATTTTTAGTTTAATCTAGGAAAACTGATAGACTTTTACATCTCTGGTTTTATGTTTGCTATATTTATTTCTTTGAAAGTACTCTGAATACTCTCACAGTTGAGAAAAAAGCAAGCGCTGTTATTAAAATATTTTCATTGCACTGAAGTATGCTCCCTTTACAGTTCAGTATGTCTAAACTAAAAGAGAAAGCGGCAACTTGATTGGCTACACAGATCAGTATTTTGTTAACATTACCAAAACATACAGTTGTATCTCCACTTGAGAAATAAACTTACCATCTTATGTCCTATAGAATCTGGAAACCCTCCCACATCCTTAGCTGCGCTTAAGAGAATATGAGGTCAGTGGATGATGTCATCCTTACATTCCTAGGGGTATAGCAGGGTGTGCCAGTCTCTATAACCAAGGAATTTGTATCTTTAACACCCGTAAGAAAAGAGAGATCTTGGATCCCTGCAAAGTGGGAACTTGGAACTGAGATACTCACATAAAGCTCTGAGACTCCTAAATGGGTGACATGCTCAGTGAAAATATAGCTTAAAAAAGAGAGAGGGAATCAACCACTGAACCAACACAGTGATGATGAGAAAGCACGTTGTTTCAACTGGATGGAGAGAAGATTGCTGCTACCCTGAAAATTAGTATCCATGCCACAGGGCATGGCTGTCCTTAGACTTTGGGATAGAATTGTACCTCTAGGACATTAAATCCAGATTTAGTTCCAACAAACATTAAACCTAGATTTAGTTCCAGCAAATGCTTTCCCCAAGACATGCAGCAGATAAAGTAAACACAAACTTGTTTTAGAATAACTTGCCATCAATCTACATCCAGGAAAATTTATCTGGGTAAGTTCATAAAACAAACTTACAAAATATACATTAAAAATGTACTATGAGCAAGAGCCAAAAAAACAAAATAAACAGAAAAATTAGAAATCTCCCTCTGCCTAAGAAAATTCAAATAATGGTTTTACATCTGATATAGATAAAAATAATAAAATAAAAAAAGTCATGATTCTTTTAAAAAGTGGGAAAGTTAATGTTACATAGTATACATCACATACCTTCCTAAAATTGTAGAAAACAAACTCCTAGATGATTAATGGGGAATGCTTTCCCACAAGTTCAAAACACTCCTTTTTCCCCCCACCAGACATACAGAATAAACAATAAAAATTCCCAAGACTTTAATAAATCATCCAAGTAGTATCTAGTTTTATGCATTTAATTATTGAAGTGACGGAGATACTAAAAGTGTGGCCAATAGCTGAGGCTTTTCAGAGTACACTGAAGATATATATACACCAAATTCTAATTTTACAGAGCTTGTTCTTCAGTCCGAAAACAACTGATGCTTTTTTTAGACGGGGTCTTGCTCAGTTGCCTAGGCTGGAGTGAAGTGGTGCAATCTCAGACCACTGCAGCTTCCGTCTGTCCCACCTCAGCCTCCAGAGTAGCTGGGATTATAGGCACACCAGGGTAATTTTTGTATTTTTAGTAGAGATGGGGTTTCACCATTTTGGCCAGGCTGGTCCCGACCTCCTGACCTCAGGTGATCCACCCTCCTTGGCCTCCCAAAGTGCTGGGATTACAGGCGTGAGCCACCATGCCTGGCCTCAACTGATGCATTTTTATTCATTCAGAAATATGATCTAGAATAGTTACAAGAAAATGTTTTGCAGCAGAACTAAAAGATACCATATCCCTTATGTTATGACTTTCCTGCTTTAACCGACTATCTCTATACCAACTGATATAAATGTTATTTATGTATCAGGTTTCCGAAGCCAGCTTTGAGGTGTTTCATCCTCAAGAAGAGACAAGTAAAAACTATTCTCTTTTTTTTTTTTTTTTTTTTTTTTGAGACGGAGTCTCGCTCGGTCGCCCGGGCTGGAGTGCAGTGGCCGGATCTCAGCTCACTGCAAGCTCCGCCTCCCGGGTTCACGCCATTCTCCTGCCTTAGCCTCCCGAGTAGCTGGGACTGCAGGCGCCCGCCACCTCGCCAGGCTAGTTTTTTGTATTTTTTTAGTAGAGACGGGGTTTCACCGTGTTAGCCAGGATGGTCTCGATCTCCTGACCTCGTGATCCGCCCATCTCGGCCTCCCAAAGTGCTGGGATTACAGGCTTGAGCCACCGCGCCCGGCCGTAAAAACTATTCTCAAAAGTCACCACCAAAAGACTCATATGCAAACCAGACTGTTGTGGTGTTATGATTTATTAACTTCTCAAAGTAAACAAGGTATAATAAGTGAATATTAAGTGAATAAGTACAAATAAATTGCAGTCATTAAGCATATGACTACGTCAGGTGGATACACTTAAAGACTGGAGGTAATTTTAATTTTCATTGTTAACTTCTGTGACAAAACCATTAAAAAATATTGAGACAGAAATGAATGGGTCAGAAATGCTTCTGAGGCTTTATAATTTAAAAACTGCTGCCCGGGCGCGGTGGCTCACGCCTGTAATCCCAGCACTTTGGGAGGCTGAGGCGGGCTGATCACAAGGTCAGTAGTTCGAGATCAGCCTGACCAACATGGTGAAACCTCATCTCTACTAAAAATACAAAAATTAGCCAGGCATGGTGGTGCACGCCTGTAATCCCAGCTACTCAGGAAGCTGAGGCACAACTGCTTGAACCTGGAAGCTGGAGGCTGCAGTGAGCCGAGATGGCGCCACTGCACTCCAGCCTGGGTGACAGAGCGAGACTCCATCTTAAAAAAAAAAAAAAAAAGCTGGAGTTGCAGGGGTTCTTGAAGCTCATTTACTGTTGGATTTCGAAGACTATTAAGACTATTAAGATGTAAAAGGAAATTATAAAACTTGTAGTTCCCTTAAACACATAGGTTAAAAAATCATGAGACTAGAAAAATGCCAAGAAACTTTACCTTCCAACATCACAAACCTCTATGTCACTCCAAGTCATGAAAACAACAGTTACTTTCTAAGTGCTCTCTGGATTACCACTGAAGAATCTATACTCTTTGATTAAGGTGCTGGTGATCACAATACTAATATTGAGAGGATCTGCATTTCAAACAAATGTACCATGGTATGAACATTATTTAAACCAAAAGTCTGTTTGCCCATCCATCCCTGGGCACTGTCTTGCAATATCAGGCCATCTAAGTGGCAAACTGATTTTTAAAAAAGCATAAATGTCAGAAATGAGTGAAGTATGATTTTGATGAATGGTCTTTTCACTTTACACTTCAATTCTGAGGTATGGTTTGTATTTTCAACTTATATTTCCTATGATTGTTTTGTTTTTCTTTGTTTTTACATTTTAAAAACATTTTTGTTCATTAGTTTCTCTCATTTTTGTAACTATCATATCACTGCAAATGAAAATGAACAATGAAGTGTCAAACTTCTTTGGAGGGCATTGACCTATAGCCACACCAAAACCAAGGCTGTTTTCTTTTTTTTTTGAGATGGAGTCTCCATCTGTTGCCCAGGCTGGAGTGCGGTGGCACGATCTTGGCTCACTGCAACCTCTGCCTCCCAGATTCAAGCAATTCTCCTGCCTCAGCCTCCCAAGTAGCTGGGAATACAGGCCCACACCACCTCGTCTGGCTTCTTTTTGTATTTCAGTGGAGACGGGGTTTCACCATGTTGCCCAGACTGGTCTCGAACTCCTGAGCTCAGGCAATCCACCCACCTCGGCCTCCTAAAGTGCAGGGATTACAGGCATGATCCGCTACACCCGGCCCAAGGTTGTTTTTCTAACTGACAAAACAAGGTCTAAGGTAATCTCTCCACCAAGGAAGAAGGTCCATGTTTGTGATGGCACTATGAATACTGATGTCAATGGAAGACAGACAGTTGAAGAAACAGGTAATTTACAAAGACTTATGAAAATTTCTCACTGTTCCAATTGCCTTACATTGTTTTCTTTTCTGCTGTGGCTCATGGTGTCCTACAAGATGTTCTACAGTTCCAAGAGGCTAGACACCTCTTACAGACACTGATGAGGAAATTGTCTCAAGAACTGAGCTGGGCAGAAAAGCCACATCTAAAAAGTAGGGATCAGTTTTTGGGTTTGTCAAATTTCCTTATTACACACCTCAAAATAGACAAAATACTGAGGATTCTGGTGACCAAAACCTACTCACTGCATGTCAAGAATCAACTGCTGGAGGAGCACTCATTTATCAAAAAGCCCAATTTACATATGCATTACTTAATCTGACAGGCATAAAGAAAGGAAATTATATAGCAAAGGACTATGTTGAAGAAGATAGGCTGTGCTGAATTGTTCAAAGCCAAAACTTCAATATTCCTAAGAGCTAACTTAGAATAGCTGATAAGCTTCAGATAACTTTTGATTAAACTTACAATAACCCAATGGTTAGTTCCTAGGGTCCCAGGTGATGCTACTTTAAAAAGAAATAATTTGAACTGGGAAGACTATAATAACTCCAAGGATATTACTGACCAGTAAAACTGTACACAAAAAATAAAACTGTTTCAAAAGGCAAAGTGAGAGAACATTAAGCCTACCTGTAAGTGAATCAACAAGAGCATTAGATTTTCAAAAACAGTTATAAACCTTTGATGTTCTGATTGCTATCTTCCTACATCCAAGATTTAAAAAGAGGTCATGCATAGAGGAGTTCCTTTAAGTTTAGGATTGACTGGGTTTTAAAATTCTAGGAAGACAGAATTAGGGACTATAGACCATCCTGGTTTTGTTTTCTAGCCCCAAAGCAGCAAAATTAAGCACTGAGAAACTGATTCGTATGAATGAGGCAATAGCAACAACAACAACAATAAAACCCGACATGTTTCATGACATATACCTTGGAGGCATTTTGTATATTTGGAAATTCTCATTTGCATTTTTAGACAATGGAGTAACTCTTTTGCAGGTTGTACTAAAACACAAACACACCACTGAAGAAACCAGACTAGGAATTTCAGCATTCACTCGATGTTTCTGGAAGTCAAGGAAAGTAGCCAATTAAAAAATAACTCAAACACTGCCTCTTCTTCATGTTCAGCAAGCATGAGATTAATGGCAGAATGGCTTACCTGGGACAGGGCTCCTTCTTGAATTTAAGTTTTGAGAATCCAAAATCTCTTCTGTTTGCCCATCTGCTTCTACCTCTATTTTGTTTTGAATCTCTTTTGCATCTTCACTAAGGCAAGTTCTTATACTCTCCTCCTCCTCTAGGACTCTCTGGACTGTGATGGCAGCACTCGGAGAACTAACAGTAGTGGCGGCAGCAGGAACAATGACTGGAGTGGGAGGAGGAGAAGCTGGAGGAGTTGGAGGAGTTGGAGGAAAGGAAGGAACTGTGGAAGGGGTGATGGGAGTTGGGATACACTCCAGTTTCATTTCTTCTGGGGGATTTTCGAGAATCTCCAATTCAAGAGTCAATGGCAATACTTCCTGTTTTACTATTTCCACAGTGCTCTCCATGGCTGGTAATTTTTCACTAACTCCATTTATTTCATTAATTAGGGTAGTACTAGAAATCAGTGGAATATCATTAGGTGCTACACTACAGGGTTTCTTGCATATATCACCATCATTTTCATTTGTTGGTAAAGGGTCTGATGTTTCTGTGCAAGATGTGAGGCTGGGTACAGGAACTGTGTCTTCTCTTGAGGATGAGAGTTCACATCTGTCATCTATAGCAGTGGTGAATATTGGTTGGCTACTGAGAGCAGAAGAGGTGGGGGAAGCAACTGTACTTCGAGCAATAGAAGAAACAGTGGTAGGTGATGGAGGCAGAGGAAGCTCTGCTATGGATACTATTGCAGTAGTTTCAGATGTCTGGCCTTCTTGTTCTTTCTTCTCTCCACTGAGGACCAGCCTAAGGACTGGGGAAGGAGACTTTAACACTGGATCTGGTTTTGGCTTCTCCTCTGGGGAAGAAAAAAATAAGTTTTAAGAATAATTCTTGGATCAGAGACTATATATTGTCTTAGGCCAATTCTTTCAATCTCTTACCCTAAATTACAGGCAGCAGAATACAGACCAATATATTAGACTTATTCTGGTCTGCCAAAAAAACATTGTCTCTTTCTTCTTTCTTTTTTTTTTTTACTTAAACCTACTATTTATTTGGTATCCAATACATAAAGTCTGTTTTGGAGTAAGAGAAGGAATCTATTCACCAAATAATTATATCAAGAATACAACTGAAAAGTTCATCAAAACTGAGGCTAAACCATTCTTGGTTTTGGAGTGAGGCTTTTCTTTAAGGTAGGAAAACCTTAATTCCTACCATCTCTTGTTCCCTAAAAACATTTTTTTTCCAGAGATATATTATAGTGGCAGAACAGTACAAGGGCAAACAATTAAAAATTAAATTATTATAAAGGGACTGATGTTATTTTTTATTCCATATATTTTTGTATTTGGGGAGGTAATTTTTATTTTAAAAAGCATTACTTGTATAAAAATTCAAGATAAAGCATCACATTTTATTTAATAAAATTTATTGTCAGTGAAATCAAACTATTCTCAGTAACTGATAAAAATCAGTTTATAAATTAATTTACCCTTCAATTCTCAACGGAAGTATATAACCAGAAATAATGTAAGGTATAAAAATGGAAATTGCTGGGCTTGGTGGCACATGCCTGTAATCCCAACTACTCAAAAGGCTGAGGTGGGAGGATCACTTGAGCCCAGGAAATTGAGGCTGCAGTGAGCAGCCTGGGTGACCGAACGAGACCCCATCTCTAGACAAAATAAAAATAACAAAATTTATCTTGTGTCTTGACATGTAAAACAATTAATTAAGGCGAAAACAAAGTTAATACACAAATAAATCCAATGAAAAAGAAAACTTAATATACATATAGTATGAAAGTACTAGTATTTCATAGTATGAAATAGTTTGATATACAAAAATGCATCTGTGTATATATAGAGATAAGGAGACAGAGAGAGAAAGAAACTGGTCATCATAACGAGGGTACCAGAAAAATACAAGGAACAATAATTAACAATAATTTTCACATTTTTATTAATAAATTCCAGGTAAACTGATATGTGATTCATCCCTGAGTAGAGGAAACCAAAGGAGATTTACACTGGCTTCCAGCCTTGTGCTTCCTTAGCACAATAAACAGGCTCCATGGAAAAACATATACTCATGAGTATGTTTATCAAATGACAACAAAAGATTCAAGCACTACTAAAAGACAACCTAAAATGAGACTTTACTTTTTCCAACAGAATTTTTTTATGCATCAATGAAAGTGAGTCTTTACAATAAATTGCAATTATGTGAATTATGACTGTTTGTCAGATAAACAGGTAGTAAATACTATCATTAAGATATTATTAATTCATTCACTGTAATGATAGTTATTAGTCTTAAACTATACTTTTATTTATAGGCACAGAAGCTAGTGCTTCTAAAATTGGACTTTTCTTAGTTACTGTAGTGATGAGATAGAATCAATAAGCTCTCATTGCCAAATCCCTCAGACTAAGTTGACAGGGCAACAGACAAAAGTATTTCAGGAAAACGTGTTTATTTTGTGTGCATGTGTGTGTGTGTGTGCATGCGTGCATGTGTGTGTTCATTCTAGATGGAACACGCCATACATAATACATAAATACAAACATGTACTTATCAAAATATCTTTGATGAAAATAATTTCCAGCTCACTGGAGTAACTGCTAAATAAGTCATCCAGATTACATAATGCCACTGTGAAAGCTTATCAGAATAACACCCTTTATGACCACTGACTGAAACCTAGATGCAGTAAATTTCAAAATAGGGCAGGGTGTGATGGCTCATGTCTGTAATCTTAGCACTTTAGGAGGCTGAGACGGGAGGATCTCTTGAGCCTAGGAATTTGCAATAAGCCTCAGCAACATAGCAAGACCTTGTGTCTACAAAAAATAAAAAGATTAGCCAGGTGAGGTGGCGCAGACCTGTAGACCCAGCTACACGGGAGGCCAAGATGGAAGGATCATTTGAATTTGAGCCCAGGAGGATGAGGCTGCAGTAAGCTGTGATCATGCCACTGCACTCCAACCTGGGCAACAGAGCAAGATGCTGTCTCAAAATGAAAAAGGGAAAGGAAAAGTGGGGGGAAGGGGAGAATGGGAGTGGGAGAGAGGGAGAGGGAAAGGGGGAGGGGGAGGGAGGGGGGAGAGAGGGAGGGATGGAGGGGGGGAGAGAGAGAGATTCTCACATTAAATATCTAATAAGAGTATGTCAATTCAATTATTAATGTTGGAAAACAATTTCTGATGGTAAAAAATCAAACAAAAGTAGACCTACAACTGATAAACTTCTATACACTCTTCAGAAAAAACTAGTATTGAAAAAATTAGGCCAGGCACGGTGAGCTCATGCCTGTAAATCCCAGCACTTTGGGAGGCCAAGGGGGAAGATCACTTGAGCCCAGGAGGTCTCGAACTACAAGACCTCATTTCTACAAGCTGGGCATGGTGGTATGTATTCATGGTCCCAGGTACTCAGGAGGCCAAGGTAAGAGGACCACCTGAGCCCGTGAGGTTGAGGCTGCAGTGAGCTGTCATCGCACCACTGTACTTCAGTCTGGGTGATACAGTAGAGGGAGACTATCTCAAACAAAACAAAACAAAAAAATTATGAGTTCTTCATTCTAAAATAAAAGTCCTTTAACCCACTAATTAAAGCTTTCATACAGAAAGCTGAAAACACAGTAGAGCTAAATTAGAAAAACAAAACAAAACACTTTTTTATCCCTCTAAAGACTTCTACTATAAAGAGTTTGGCCATCTTTCAGAATTTGTAGGAATTCCAACTTTAAGAATTTTTCTAATAATCATGAAAGGGGTAGCAAAGACAGATATCTAGAATATTTAAGGCAATACTATTTATATTATAATACAAGAAAAAAGGAGAAAAAAGGAAATCAAATGTTCAACAATAGAGATTTTATTAAATAAATGATGGTCTGGGCATATAATGGCATACTATGCAATATTTAAAATAGGTTTTTAAAAGAGTATTTAATGATATGGAAAGTTGTTTGTAATAAAATATATGTTTTGTTCTGTTTTGAGACAGTCTTGCTCTGCTGCCTAGGCTGGAGTGCTGTGGTGTGATCTCAGCTCACTGCAACCTCCAGGCTCAAGCAATCCTCCTACCTCAGCCTCCCAAGTATCTGAGACCACACATACAAGCCACCATACCTGGCTAATATTTTTATTTTTTGTAAAGACGGGGTCTTGCTATATTACTCAGCTGGTCTTGAACTCTTGAGCTCAAGCAATCCTCCTGCCTCGTCCTCCCAAAGTGCTTAGATTATAGGCATGAGCCACCACATCTGGCAAGAATGTTTATTTTATTTTTTTTAGGCAGGGTACAAAACTGTATGTAGAACCCAATTTGGTAACTTAAAAAAATACTTAGTACTAACATATGTGCATAGGTGAAAATCAGTTTATTAATAATGGCTCTGAGTAATCAGACACATACTTTCTCATTTTGCTTATCTGTAGTTTCCATAATGAGTGTCAAATTTATAAGAAGAATAAAATTGCTCCCTTTCATTCTCATATGGTGGTGGAATCAATGACCAAGACAAGGGTATCTTTTGGTTGTCACAAGTCTCTCAATGACTGAAATGCTATTGTCATTTAACAGGCAGAGAGAGGAATACTGAGCATCCGGCAATTTGAGGTAGAGTCTCATTTGACAAAGAATAGGTCTAAATGCCAGCAGAGTCCCAAATGAACAACACTGCTATGAATGGTTGAATTACAAACAGAATACCGTTCACTGAACACACTAGGTGCTTTCAACAGGCACTAAGATTAAGACTAAGGCACCAACTAACTTGTTTAATTATCCGTATCATGTCCTCAATACAATGGATTTAATTTTCTTTCTCACTCAGTAAACAGCAATCATTTCAGCTGTGTACTATCAATACCAAGCAAAAATTTTAATTAATTCAACAGTTGTTCTCTCTACAAACCAATGTGAAGTATTCTCTATGTCTTCATAAGGTGTCAAACAAAGGTAAAATGGTAGATTTGTCTGGAACCTTGGCCTTCGTGTAAATATTCTAGCTGTTTCATGTCAAAAACTCTGTAAACCAGAAGCTTAATAATGGCAGCTAACATCTGTTAAGCACTTACTATGTGCCAGGAACTGGGTCAAATACCATACATACATTGTCCCTTGTAACTCTCACAGCCACCATTGGGGTAGAAATTATTATTTGCCTGCTTTACAGGTAAGGAAACTGAGGGTTTTAGAGATCAGTCATAGGCCCAAGGTCATGTAAGTAGCAAGTGCTCAAGCCTGAGAATGATTTCAAAGCCCACATTCTTCCAACATTGTGGAGGAAAGGGGAGGCTTATGGAAACAGAAGTACTTAAGTCAATCAAGCAGGAGGGAGACTTTAGAGTTAACAGGAGATTCTGTAACTGAGTACAAACTCTGAGTAATGACATTTCTATTGAGAAAGAAAAAAATAATCTGACTACAAAATGTAGAGACTCTGGGAGTAACATAACAATCTTTGAAAAAAGTCAGCTTTTATATGATAATTTCAAAAGGAATCTATATTTAAGAAAGAAATTTTGAAAAACTCTTTGGCTGGCCGAGGTGGCTCCCATCTGTAATCCTAGCACCTTGGGAGGCCATAGCAGACAGGTCACTTGAACTCAGGAGTTTGAGACCAGCCTACACAACATGGAAAAATCTCGCCTGTACAAATACAAAAACTAGCTGGGCATGGTGGTTCACGCCTGTAGTTCCAGCTACTTAGGAGGCTGAAGTGAGAGGACTGCTTGAGCCTGGGAGATGGAGGCTGCAGTGAGCCATGATCATGTCACTGCACTCCATCCTGGGTGACAGAACGAAACCCTGTCTCAAAATAGAAGAAAAAAGAAAAAAAAAATCCTCAGTGTAAAGAAAAAAAAAAAAATTTTCTCTAAAAAAAATAGTAAGCCCTTTCCAACGTTACATAAATTTAATTAAAAAAAAAAACTATGAAAACAGTAATATTTTAGATATCAGCAGGCTAATAGATGAACTTAGAAAAGCTACTGTTTGACCAGTCAAGAAAGAAGAAAGAAAGAGAGAGAGAGATGAAAGAACGAGAGTGAGAGAGCAAGAGAAAGAAAGAAAGAAAGAAAGAAAGAAAGAAAGAAAGAAAGAAAGAAAGAAAGAAAGAAAGAAAGAAAGAAAGAAGGAAAGAGTGAAGGCAAGGAAGGAAGGAAGGGAGGGAGGGAGGAAGAAAAAAGAGAGAAAGAAAGAGTGAAAGGGACAGAGAAAGGGAAAGAGAGAGAAACAGAGAGAGTTAGTTTTCTGGTGAATAGTTGGTACTAAAAGGGAGATAATAGTAATCTCAGAGAGTTACTTATAACCTCTGAAATGCACTTAAAATACTACAAGTTTTTCTTTTCATCAAGGTAACCTGAATACTTTCCAATTAAGCCTATATTATACACTAGTTTGATATGTTGATGTTGTTATTCAGATTTCCACTAAGCAAAACAAAAACAAAAACCTGAGAGGAAATCAAGTCCGCATTCCTTGTCTGGAAATCTGGGCCTAAATATGACAAAATGCAGACATCTCATAATCTAAAAATTTTAAAATTATTTTTCACAAAATAATGACAGATGCAATAATACTGTCTTCAGGAAGGACAGAACTATCACCATCAAAGTATGTGATAAACTTTTTAAAAATCCTGGCACAGCTACAGAGAAAGTCTGCACAGAGGATTAATTTTAAGGCCTCTTTGCATGGGAAGTATTCAATATGCTTAGCATAATTCTAACCAGTAAAAGGATTACATATTTGCAAAAGCGCAATCAAGTTTTGAAGGGAAATACTCTGAGAATTATTCTCCACTAAGATTAAAAACATTCTGAACTTTGACTCAAAACTACTTTATCATTGAAGGTAGCGAGTGGACTTCCACAGTGGGTCTCTACAACTTGTAATTTTGCAAGGTAAATGGTTTTACTATTTAAAAAATTCGCTTGAAGCATGCAGGAGTTCTCCTTTAACTCAAAATGTTGCTGAAAGAAGTTCTTGACAGTGTAATTTTTTGAAGCATGCCAGATTAGGGATCACTGACTATCTTTTGGTTTAAAACTATCTTACATAACAAATACAATATAGGACCTGTCTGTTCAAGAGTATCAGGCTTCTCAATACTCAGGGGGAAAATGAAATTTCTGTATTAAAAACACATTATCATAATCTTTATTTGATGTAAAAATCATTGAAATCATACATTAGAAGTACATCTTCCAGAAAGTTTATAAATGTGATTAACCTGCAGTCTACCCAAAAACCTTTAATATTAAATATGTCGATTTTATGGGCCACTCCTAAATATTTTTTGAAGGATAATTTTTAGTATGGGCATGGTGTCTCAGGCCTGTAATCCCAGCACTTTGGGAGGCTGAGGCAGGCGGATCACTTGAGGTCAGGAATTCAAGACCAGCCTGGCCAACATGGTGAAACCCCGCCTCTACTAAAAATACAAAAATTAGCTGCGCATGGTGGTGGTATGCCTGTAATCCCAGCTACTAGGGAAGCTGAGGCAGGAGAATAGCTTGAGCCCAGGAGGAGGAGGTTGCAGTGAGTCAAGACTGCACCACTACACTCCAGCCTGGGCAACAGAGCAAGACTCTGTCTCAAAAAAAAAAAAAAAAGACAATATTTTTTAGAAAATCTATATACTAACCACAGAGCTATAGAATAAACAAATGGTTTGGAGGAATGAATAATTCAAGAAAGTTAGAAGGTAAATGGCTTCCATATATGATATCCAATCATTTTTAGAAATCTGAAACATAAAGCAGGGTCAAAGTTACTTGCTTCCCCGAACTGTGTTTAGAATTATCTCTCAATTTTAGCAAAGGTCAAGTTAAAATCCAACTAGGCAGGGAAGAAAGACTATGATATCCCACTTTCTGGTACGAGATTTCCCTTACATTTTCTATTATACTCCCAAAGGCACAGTATTTATTTCAACAAACATTTGACACCCTCATGTTCAAGTTCAATAGGAGCAGAGACCTTAGTGTACTATTCCTTAATACAGCATTAATGGCTATAATTTACTAAGCACTTTTCATGTGATAGGCATATTCCCACGGTAATCCTGTCAAGCACGTAGGTCTTTTTTTTTTTTTATCTTTATGAAATTTATTATAAAGTATTAAATTAAATTATTCATCAAGGGTTACAAAAGCAGGCTGAAAATCATAATCCTAAGGAGCCTCCACCTTCCATTAAAAGCTAACATTCCACAAAAATCATGTCCAATGCACGTGCAACAACAATGTTGACACATCATAAAGATAACATGGGATGATTCTGATTATTTCTGAGGCTCTTGCCCAAGTCAAGCACGTAGGTCTTTATTCCATTCTACAAGTGAAGAAACTGAGACACACAAGGTCAGTGGCTCAATAGACCAAATAACTAGTGCATGATAGAGCCGGGATTTGAACTTGGATCCATCTCCAACTGTGGCTATAGAAGCCCAGTCTTGTAAGAAGAAACTCGTTATCTTTTTTTCTTTTTTAAAATAGCAAGATACCTAGGGACATGCTAAATATATAAGCTAAACTGTACTGTTCTTGTAAAGTAATATATGCTATGATTTCTCCCTCCACCTCCCACCTTGTTTTAAAGGGTGGTTTAAGGCAGCTAACCTTTTACCTATATACAGATACTAACAGTGAGAGATTAAACAAATATATGAAAAAATTTTACTAATCATCCCTACTTTAGTTTCCTAGGGGCAGAATACTTTAATTTTCTGCCTCAAAGCTTTGTTTAAAGGTGGGTGTCTAAATAATCCTTGGATGCTGTACTCTTACTCCTGAATGCTGAGGGCAATGAAATTAATAAAAAAGAGACTGAAGATAAGAGGGAGGAAAACAGTCATACACAAACCTTGCTTCTGGTCGCTAGCTGCAGTGACAGGGGTGCTGGCAGCAAGATGAGCGCTCTCCACAGTCCCATAAACCACAGGGCTGTGCTCAGGGACCTGGCTGGGCAGCTGCTGGGATTTGAAGTACAAAAAAGGGTGATAATGAGCGTGCGAACATAAAAACTAGCAACATGGAACCCAAGCATGTAGGGAAGACAGTAGAGCACGGGAGATCACAAAATTAAAAAAGGAAAGCAAGGAAAAAATATATAGTTCAATTTAATAAATTCAAAAGTACATGGGAAGACAGGGAAGATAAAGAAAGAGGCAGCAGAAAAAGGGGAAGGAAAAGAAATGATTACTATTAACCACAGCAAGAGAAGACAGCACAACAATCATTAGTACAATTTATTCCCCAGTATTCCTTCTAAGGACAAGCCGACTTGTCAACCTAACAATAGATGTCACATCTGAAAGGGAATTTAACATTCTCCCAAAGACCAAAACTGATTTGGTCAACTTCATGTATAAATTACCTAGCAAACCAGTACAAACAGAAAATGTAATGAGACTGAAAACCAGTTACAGATTCAAGAAAACAATAATGAAAAATGATTCCTGCTACTCATCCATGTAATCATACAGGTGAAATACTTTGAAAGTATATAATAAAGCAATTTCACCATAAAATGTCTATAGGTTCTGGGTCAAGTATGGTATTTTCAGAATCAGAAATCTTGAGTAAAATACCGGGATTTTCAGAGACATGAGGAAACTCTCATTTTCACTCAGGCATTGTATTAGAATGAAAAATGCCCATCAAAATCCAAGCAGGGTAGGTTGAGAAAAATCACAGCTATTGCTCAACTTAGAGGGAACAGAATTACACAAGAGAGGACATGAACACTCATTCTACATCACATTCCAGGCAGGTATTCATTCAGGATTTGAGGGTTACACAAGCAACAAAACAAAGCAGTGTCTCTCCTCGGAGATCTAAGGTCAGTATTTTTGGTATCTATAATATTCTACAACGAATTATATCAGTGCTATCAAAGTAGAGCTCCCTGTAAAATTCTATTTTTCTTTTTCTTCTGAGGAATAGGGATGGGGAGATTAAGATGTAGGTAAGTGTGGTCAAATAGAGACACTTAAAAAGTGAGAGTTGATAAAAAATATTTTCAAGTCAGTAAGTGTCACTTAAAATGGGAATATAAAATGAAATGGACACATACAATTTAGGATGATAGATATCATTTAAGTAACAATGCTTTTCAGAATGTACAACATGAAATTTATATTTGAGTATATAAGGATTGTATAGAATAATAGATAGAAATAGGGAAAATGCTATCCTTTCATCTATTCATTAGACCATGAAAATGTTCATATTCCACAATTACTTCTAAATGAAGACTACTAAAATTATATTTCTATATAAAAAAATGGAAAGTTACTGTTTTCACAGGGACAAATAAAGAAAATAGCATTGCTGTAATTACTCTTGATCTGTAGTTTCAGTGGGAAAAAAAATTCACTACTGAAATTCAATAGAAAGGTTCATAGCTAAAAATAAAAATACCGATTTTTCAGTTCTATAGGTTGAAAACAGATCTGGAACAAAGGAAACACTCCATGTTATTTAGCATTCATTAAGCAGTTATCCACATTTCTCAGGAAAGAAAGATTTGTAAATTGTATCATTTACCTGAAAGGAAAAAAATATTAACTACTCCAATTGCCTGGGAAATTAATAACCAAATAAAAGGGGGGGGGGGCAGGTAAGTGCTAAAAGTAGGTCACAAAATGACATTCACGGAAAAAGTAAGATGTTTAAGACAGTAAAAGGCTACTAGAGTCAATGATTTTTCCATCTAAAATACCTTTAATCATATAAAAGATGGACATTTTAAAATTAACAAAGTCCTAAAAAGAATCTATGTATAAAGAGTCATAAGAAAGGAATGAGATAATATGTTTAAGTTACAATTCGAAATCCAAGTATCCAGTACCTAAGTATATATCCATAAAATGCTGGGAAAGTACTTCTCAGTTTTCACAGCTGTGAAATGTAGAACTAAAGATTCTACAGTCTCCTTCAACTTTATAATTTTATAAGCCTCCAGCAGTACTAATAAAATCATAACATATTAATATGTAATTCAATACTTTTTTTTTTTTTGAGACGGAGTCTTGCTCTGTCACCAGGCAGGAGAGCAGTGGCACAACCTTGGCTCACTGAAACCTCCGCCTCCCAGGTTCAAGTGATTTCCTTGCCTCAGCCTCCTGAGTAGCTGGGGCTACAGGTGTGTGCCACCACACCCAACTAGTTTTTTGTATTTTAGTAGAGACGGGACTTCACCATGTTGGCCAGGGTGGTCTTTATCTCCTAACCACGTGATCCGCCTGCCTTGGCATCCCAAAGTGCTGGGAATACAGGCGTAAGCTACCGTGCCCGGCCAGAATTCAATACTTTAATCTTGTTCAGAATTAGTTTTAATTTAGGATAATCTTCTCAAATTGTATTTTAACCACTAATTTCATCTCTTCTCTCCTAAGAAGTAACTCAACCAGGGCAGGCACTGTGGCTCATGCCTGTAATCCCAGCACTCTCGGAGGCCAAGGCAGGCAGATCACCTGAGGTCAGGAGTTCGAGACCAGCCTGGCCAACATGATGAAATCCCGTCTCTACCAAAAATACAAAAATTAGCCGGGAGTGGTGACAGGTGCCTGTAATTCCAGCTACTCGGGAAGCTGAGGCAGGAGAATTGCTTGAACTCGGGAGGTGGAGGTTGCAGTGAGCCAAGATTGCGTCACTGCACTCCAGCCTGGGTGACAAGAGCAAGGCTCCGTCTCCAAAAAAAAACCGTCTGTTACAAAGGAGTTTCTTATCTTCCCAAAGCTCAAATAATCATGAACTATTTTACTAATCAGTAAGTCAGAACAATCAGGAAACATACCAAGTACTGTGACATAAAACATCACATCCAATGCTGTATGCATTTTGATACATATAAAGAAACTAAGCTAGACTATTAAGAACATATTTAAGGAATTTCAAAGCCACTGCATTTTAGTCACATTCACTACTGGTGGGAATGAAAACTTATAAAATCATTCTGGAAAGACAATTGCTATCAAAATATAAAACAACTCAAAAAAGATGCTAAGGAAGTCAGAGTTAAAAGGTCAGGGTCATTTAGCAACTCTTTGCAACAGCTTATAACTTATGTAAATGGTAAAATTCCCCATCAAATTTTTCAAAATCAAGGTTCTGATTGGTACAAGGAAAAAAATAAAATGTTTCTCTTATAAACTGGAATGAAAAGAGTTTAAAGGGAGGGTAAGATATTCGATTCCTGATAGTGTTTGAGAAAAATTCTTTATAAATTCTCCTTTAGAATCTACTCAAAGATTTATATACTAAATTTAAAGTCCTGACCTCAAGAGATCATGGTAAGCTTAGGCCCACATACTGGAGGAATTCGTTTTTTAAAAACATAATGTTTACCTAGTAAGTAAACGGGCAACAGAATCTAAAATTGTTCTTAAATATTTCTTTGCACAATTTAAAATTCATTTTTCTTTACACAGGAACATTGTTTTGCCCAGAAAGGGGGTCACCTTATTTTGTCTTCTATTTTAATCACATAAATGGCAGAATACTTACAGAGGTGGTTATAGACAAGGGTCAACAACTATGCCCCTGGGGCCATATACCTGATTTTTCTACTGCCCACAAGGTAAGGTTCTACAATTTCCAATGTTGGCGGGGGAAGCAAGGGACAAACAGTATTTCTTGACACATGAAAATTATACAAAATTCAAATTTTAGTGCCCATAAATAACATGTTATTGGAAGAGACACACCCATCCATTTATATATTATCTATGACTGCTTTTGTGCCACAACGGCAGAATTGAAGAGTGCTAAAAGAGACAATATGGTTGCAAAGTCTAAAATATTTACTATCTGGCCCACTACAGAAAATATTTGCTGAGCTCTATTATAATTCATTTAGAGAAAGCCAGAGACTTCAAACAGTTACATAAATATAAACAAAAAGTTGATTTACTGTTATCATAAGAATCCCATTCAATAACTTTAAAATAATCCTGTATAGGTCAGGCGCGGTGGCTCAAGCCTGTAATCCCAGCACTTTGGAAGGCCGAGACGGGCAGATCACGAGGTCAGGAGATCGAGACTATCCTGGCTAACACGGTGAAAATACAAAAAAACTAGCAGGGCGAGGTGGCGGGTGCCTGTAATCCCAGCTACTGGGGAGGCTGAGGCAGGAGAATGGCATAAACCCGGAAGGCAGAGCTTGCAGTGAGCTGAGATCCGGCCACTGCACTCCAGCCTGGGCGACAGAGTGAGACTCCGTCTCAAAAAAAAAAAAAAAAAGTAATAATCCTGTATAAATATCTCATGTATTTAACATATATAAAATATGTGGATAAACAAGTATAGCCTTCACTGAGAAACACTATGAAGGTTAAGAAGCAAAACAAAGGCCAGGCACGGTGGCTCATGCCTGTAATCCCAGCACTTTGGGAGGCTGAGGCGGGTGGATCACGAGGTTAAGATTTCAAGACCAGTCTGGCCAAGATGGTGAAACCCCGTCTCTACTAAAAATACAAAAATTAGCTGGACGCGGTGGCAGGCACTTATAATCCCAGCTACTTGGGAGGCTGAGGCAGAAGAATTGTTTGAACTCAGGGGACAGAGGATGCAGTGAGCCGAGATCGCACCACTGCACTCCAGCCTGGGCAACAGAGTGAGACTCCGCTCCCCCCGCCCAAAAAAAAAAAAAAAGCAGCAGCAAAACAATAGTATATTTAACAATGCAATGAAAAAGTACCAAAACATGCTTCTTTCTTAAGGAGGAATTTCTCCCATTCTCTCATTAGAAATGTGTCAATATGTGCGTATTTCCTCCTGATGTTTAACTTGCGCAAAACACTATGAACCTACTCATGGCTAAGAGAAAATTCCTGGGTTCACGGAGCTTACATTCTATCAAAGGAAACATATGGCATAAACCACAAAATTAATCATTTAATTACCATAGGTACAAATGCTCTACTGGGGAAGTAAGAGTACAAAGATGACCCATAATCTGGGGTTCTGACTTTGTGATGTGTGTGAGGAAGATATTCTGAGTAAGTAACATTCAGGCTGAGTTTCAAAAAATCAATGTGAATGTTGGCATGTAGGAAGAAGGGCAGGTAGATGCATCTCATGCAGAGAGAACACATGTATGAAGGCTCTAAAAGGAAAAGTATTCCGTGATCACCTACCTTATGTAAAAGGTAAGAGGGATGCAGAAAAAACAGGGGAATCTGGTGTGAAATGAGGCAGGCAGGAGTCAGGCAGATGGGCCTTACAGGCCAGACCAAGGGTTTTGGTCTTTATCCCCATAGCAATAGGAAGCCAGGGCCAGGTTTTAAGCAGCAACGTGATATAATCAGATTTGTGTTTTATTTTGTAGGTATTTTTTCTTTTTTCTTTTTTTTTTTTTTTTGAGACAGGATCTCACTCTGTCACCCTGGCTGGAGTGCAGTGGCGCAATCACAGCTCACTACAGCCTCGACCTCTTGAGTTCAAGTGTTCCTCTCACCTCAGCCTCTGAAGCAGCTAGGACCATAGGTGTGTACCAACATGGCCAGTGATTGTTTTTCTATTTTTTTGTAGAGTTGGGGTCCCAGTATTTTGCCTGGGCTGGTCTTGAACTCCTGGGCTCAAGTAATCCTCGCGCCTCAGCCTCCTAAAATGTGGAGATTACAGGCATGAGCCATCACACCGGGCTGATATTTTATAAAGATAATTCTGACCACTGCATGGAGAATGAACTAGAGCAAGGAAACAGCAGTCACAAGAAAACTTCAGTTTTCTTGTAGTTTTCAGTAGTCCAAGGCAATAATTTTGGTGGTAATAATGGGGGTCAGTGACTGAATTTTACTTAAACTGACTGGGCTTGATTAGGTAACTGATGAGACATAGTAGAGAGGGGATCTATGAGGAGAGAGGGGTAAAAAGAAAAACATTAGGTTTCTGGTTTCTGAGATAGGGGCCAGTCTGAGAAAGGGAACACTGGAGGAGACATAAGGTTTTGGAAGTCATGGGTTTGGTTAGAGGAAAACCATGAACTCCAGTTTTGAGGTTGAAGTGCTTGTGAAATACCTGAGTACAGAGATCAAGTCAAAAATTGGGTATCTAACCTGAAGTTCTGAAGTGTTCTCATAATAATATATGGCATGCCATAACAAGCACCTCCTTTAATACAAAGGCAGTAAAAAAATAAACAATGACCATAGCAATAATATAATGGTAACAATAATTCCACTGAACTCTAAGGCAGGAATTACAGGATATAAGGACTACAACAGTCATCAGCCACATAGATCAGTTCTTTCTATACTAATTATTCCTATACTAATATGGTTTGACTGTGTCCCCACTCAAATCTCATCTTGTAATTCCCATAATCCCCATATACACTTCAAAAATTCTATGAATATGGGCTCCTTGAAAGCAATGAAAGGTTGCCAAGGTCAAAAATGATGAGAGGAAACCCGGACACTCAAAATAAAAGCTTGATGGCAGACTTAAGAGGGCTTAAGAAAATGATTTTTAAAGTTCTTGGAGGCAAAAGGAACCCTCAAAACTACACAAATATATGGAAATTAAATAATCTGTTTCTAAATGATATCTGGGTTAATAATGAAATCAAGACAGAAAAATTATCTGAATCAAATAATAATAATGACACAAGTTATCAAAACCTCTGGAGTATAGCAAAAGAAGTGCCAAGAGCAAAGTTTGCAGCACTAAATGCCTACATCAAAAAGTCTGAAAGAGCACAAACTGACAACCTAATGTGTGTGTACCTCAAGGAATTAGAAAAACAAGCACAAGCACAAACTAAACAAGACTGTCTCAAAAAAAAAAAGAAAAGAAAAACAAAAATTGCAGCAAAACTAAATGAAATTCAAACAAAAAAAGCATTTCAAAAGATCAATGAAATAAAACATTGGTTCTTTGAAAAAACAGCCCATTCACTAGATTAACCAAGAAAAGAGAGACGATCCCAATAAGCTCAATTAGAAATGAAACTGGAGACACTACAACAGACACCAGAGAAATAAAAAAGATCACTTGAGACTACTATGAACAACTTTATGCAAACAAACTATAAAATCTAAAGGAAATGGATAAATTCCTGGAAACATACCACCCTCCTACACTAAATCAGGAGGAAAGAGAAACCCTAAACAGACCAATGACAAGCAGCAAGATTGAATCAGTAATTTTTAAATATGCAACACACAAAAAAAGCCTGGGACCAGATGGATTCATGGCTAAATTCTACCAGACATTCAAAGAAGAATTGATACCAATCCTACTGAAACTATTCCAAGTGATTGGGAAAGAGAGAATCCTCCCTAAATCACTCTATGAAGCCAGTATCACCCTGATACCTAAGCCAGGAAAGAACACATAAAAAAACAAAAACTACAGACCAATTTCCATGATGAACACAGATGTAAAAATTGTCAACAAAATACTAGCTAACCAAATGAAACAGCACATCAAAAAGATAATTTATCATGATCAAGTGGGTTTTATTTCAAGGATGCAGGGATGGTTTAACATATGTAAGTCAATAAATGTGATACATCACATAAAAAGAATTATAAACAAAAACCATATGACCATCTCAATAGATGCTGAAAAAGCATTCAACAAAATCCAGCATCCCTTTATGATAAAATCCTCAACTAAGCGGGCATAAAAGGGACTTACCTCAAAATAGTAAAATCCATATATGATAGACCCACAGCCAATATCATACTGAATGAGAAAAAGTTGAAAGCATTCTCCCTGACAACAGGAACAAGACAGGGATGCCTACTTTCACCACCTCTATTCAACATAGTTTTGGATGTCCCAGCTAGAGCAATTAAGTAAGAGAAAGAAATAAAGGGCACCCAAATTGGAAAAGAGGAAGTCAAACTATCGCTGTTGGCAGATGATATAATTGTATACCTAGAAAACCCTGCCGGGCGCGGTGGCTCACGCCTGTAATCCCAGCACTTTGGGAGGCCGAGGCGGGTGGATCACGAGGTCAGGAGATCGAGACCATCCCAGCTAACAAGGTGAAATCCCGTCTCTACTAAAAATACAAAAAATTAATCGGGCATGGTGGTGTGCGCCTGTAGTCCCAGCTACTCGGAGGCTGAGGCAGGAGAATGGTATGAACCCGGGAGGCGGAGCTTGCAGTGAGCCAAGATCCAGCCTGGGCGACAAAGCGAGACTCCGCCTCAAAAAAAAAAAAGAAAACCCTAGAGACTCCTTCAAAAGACTCCTAAATTTGATAAAGGAGTTCAGTAAAGTCTCAGGTTACAAAATCAATGGACACAAATCAGCAGCACTGCTATACACCAACAATGACCAAGCTGAGAATTAAATCAAGAATTCAATACCTTTCACGACAGCTGCACAAATAAAATGAAATGCCTAGGAATACACTTAACCAAGGAGGTGAAAGATCTCTACAAGGAGAAATTTGTACAAAACACTACTGGAAGAAATCACAGATGACATAAACAAATGGAAATGCATCCCATAATCATAGACTGGAAGAATCAATGTTGTGAAAATGGCCATACTATACTAAAAGCAATCTACAGATTCAATGTAATTCTCATCAAAATACCAACATGTTTCACAGAATCAGAAAAAACAATCCTAAAATTCATAAGGAACCAAAAAAGGGCAAGTAGCCAAAGCAATCCTAGGCAAAATGGAGAAATCTGCAAGCATCACATTACTTCAAATTATACAAGGTTACAGTAAACAAAACAGCATGGTACTGGTATAAAAGTAGGCACATAAACTAATGGAACAGGATAAAGAACCCAGAAATAAAGCCAAGAAAGTACAGCCAACTGATCTTCAACAAAGCATACAAAAACAAATTGGGGAATAGACACCCTATTTAATAAATAGTGCTGGAAAAACTGGCAAACCTCATGCAAAAGACTGAAACTGGATCCCTATTTCTCACCTTATACAAAAATCAACTGAAGATAGATCAAAGACTTAAATTAAGACCTGAAACTGGAAAAATTCTAGAAGATAACATTGCAAAAACTCTTCTAGACATCAGCCCAGGCAAATTATTCATGACTAAGACCCCAAAGCAAATGCAATAAAAACACAAATAAATAAATGGAACCTAATTAAACTAAAAACCTTCTGCACAGCTAAAGAAACAATAGAGTAAAAAGACAACCCATAGAGATGCAAACTACACATCTGATGAAGGACTGGCATCCAGAAATCTACAAAGAACTCAAACAAATCAACAATAATAATAATAATAATCCCATCAAAAAGTGGGCAAAGGACACGAATAGACATTTCTCAAAAGAAGATACATAAATTGGCCTACAAACAATATGAAAGAATGCTTAACATCACTAATGATCATGGAAATACAAATTAAAACCACAAAGCGATACCATCTTACTGCTGCAAGAATGGCCATTATCAAAAAGTCAAAAAACAACAGATGCTGGTGTGGATGTGGGGAAAAGAGAATGCTCATACACTGCTGGTGGGAATGTAAAACTGGTGGGAATGCATAACCTCTATGGAAAACAGTACAAAGATTCCTTAAAGAGCTAAAAGTAGATCTACCATTTGATCCAGCAACCCCACTACCGGGTATCTACACAAAGGAAACGAAGTCATTACATGAAAAAGAGATTTGCAAAAAATATGTTTACAGCAGTTCAATTCACAATTGCAAAGATGTGGAACTAATCTAAGTGCATTTTGATATATAAGTGTATATATCAAAAATAAATTCTGGCTGGGCACGGTGGCTCATGCCTGTAATCCCAGCACTTTGTGAGGCTGAGGTGGGCAGATCAACTGAGGTCAGGAGTTCAAGACCAGCCTGGCCAACATGCCAAAACCCTGTCTCTACTAAAAATACAAAAATTAGCCGGGCATGGTGGCAGGCACCTGTAATCCCAGCTACTCAGGAGACTGAGACAAGTGAACTGCTTGAACCCAGGAGGCGGAGGTTGCAGTGAGCCAAGATCACGCCACTGAACTCCAGCCTGGGCGACAGAGACTCTGTCTCAAAAAAAAAAAAAAAAAGAAAAAAAAATTCAGCTGGTGCAGTGGCTCGTAGCAGAAATATGGAAGGCTGAGACAGGATTATCGCTTGAATTCAGGAGTTTGAGACCAGCCTGGGCAACACAGCGAGACCTCATCTTTACTGAAAATAAAAAACATTAGCTAGGCATGGTGGCATGTACATGTAGTCCCAGTTACTCAGAAGGCTGAGGCAGGAGGTGGAAGGATTGAGCCCAGGATGTCAAGGTTGCAGTGAGCTGTGATTGTGTCACAGCACTCCAGCCAGGGCAACAGATAAGACCCTGTCTCAAAAACAATAAATAAAACAGAAAATTTAACAATTCCATATGACAGAAGGCATGATTAACAAAGCTAAAACACAACCATCAAACAAGAAAAACATTTCAACATATGTCAAAGGATTTATTTAACATGTAAAGCACTCCTATAAATCTGTCAGACAAAAATCATCACTCAAAAGACACGTGTATAACAGATAATTCATACACCCACACATAACTGGTGAACATCAAAAACTTCTTAACTTCATAGAATACACAAAAATTAAACAAGATCTTGTTTTTTATTCTGTCAGATAAGCAATTATATAGGGAAAAGAGTATTCTCTTATACTGCTGGGTAAGAGATTAACTAGTACATTTCTGGAAGGCAGAAAATGACAACACAGTAACCCAAAAATAAGCAAACAAAGTTGTTCATCATAGCATTGTTAATATAGTGACAAATAAGAAACAATATGAATACCCGTCATGTAAATAAACTATGGTACATTAAAACAAAGGCATGTCATATAGACATTTTAATATAATCAAACATAAACATTTCTATGTGATCACTGAAAAAAATGCTAGTTTATAAAATGGCTTCCATAAGTATTAAATTATATGTTTGAGCTATGATCATGCCACTGCACTCCAGCCTGGGCAACAGAGTGAGACTCTGTCTCTAATTATAAAAACAAATACACACACACACACACACACACACACACACACAGATGTATACGTATATATGCACATGCACTAAAAGATACCTGAAAAGATATTCTAACAAAAGTTAACAATGGTTAATTCTCGCTAACAAGAGTTAGGATTAAGATTTCCTTCTTTACTACTCTTTTCCAATGAAGACCTATCATTTGTATAAAGTTATTTTAATTTTGAAAATATATTTTAAATAAAAGACTAAGCCTGATAGTTTCTTTGTGATCTTTTGCAAAAACTTTTTGTGATCACTTACAACTATCATAGTTGTCGGATGACTACAAGTTCTAATACCGTTGCTCAATGTCCAGTGTAGGCAGTAGGAACAGGAATTGTTATACACACAAAAATCTAAGTCATATTTTCTTTATAATTAGGATTCTGGTTTAGAGCATTCAAGGTAAAATTAAATCACTATAAAAGCAAAGGCATTCACATAAATTGATGAAGAATTATGAGAAAACAGGTCAAAAGAAAAACACAAAATTTAATTTTACTAATGTGTCCCATAGGCTTATTTTTATTGGGATACCCAAGCAACTTAAAACATATTTGCTCCACTGGCTTCTCAAAGAAGGTTAAGTATTTCAAAAGTAGCTGTAAATCAAATATTCTTTTCTTGCTTGCTTTAGGAAATTCCTACAGGCACTGAAGCTGGAGAATCTCAGATGTATTTAAAAATGACACATTTTTTAAAAACCATGTTGGAGACAGATCTGATGAAATAAACAACCTTGCTCTACAAATCTAAGTAGGAACCTTTGACGGTCTGTGCGCAAATTCTTTCAAAAGAGTTTTTATTGGCCGAGTACAGTGGCTCACGCCTGTAATCCCAGCATTTTGGCAGGCCAAGGTGGGTGGATCATGAGGTCAGGAGATCGAGACCATCCTGGCCAACATGGTGAAATCCCTTCTCTACTAAAAATATAAAAATTAGCTGGGTGTGGTGGCGCATGCCTGTATCCCCCCTACTCAGGAGGCTGAGGCAGGAGAAACACTTGAACCAGGGAGACAGAGGTTGTAGTGAGCCAAGATAGCACAACTGCACTCCAGCCTGGTGACAGGGCAAGTACTCCATCTCAAAAAAAAAATAATTTTTATTACTGCATAACAGATGTACACAGCTTTAGTGTACACGTAAAAATTTAACGTACTTATATAATTTGAAGATAAATATTTGTCTTTACGCTAGGAGCATTTGAATTTTTCTAGCTATTTCAAAATGTACAATGGATTATTATACACTATAGTCACCCTACTGATCTACCAAACATTAGGTCTTATTTCCTCTATCAAACCATATAGTGTATACAAATTCATTTTAAACTATGAAACATCATAACAAAGCAAGGATCTCTGTTCATCATGATGAACAGAATAGGACACTTTTCAAATGTCCCATTTAAAAACTTTTGAGAGAACCCACCCCAGTTTAGATACCTATTTAAAGTCTACAAGGCTTTACATATTATTGAGAAGCACTATTTTTAAGTCAAGGGAGGTTACTAATGATAAGTTATTTCATTAAAGATAAAGAACAACATAATTTAATTTAGTAACCACCATTTTTATTGTAGTCACCACTAAAACAAAACCACACCCATATGCTTTAAGGTACAGAATGCCATTAATTTATCAGTGCCTATGACTGAGATGACAAAATGAAATTTTGAAAGATCGGGTTTGTTTACAATACACTAGGTATCACCTTCAAATTCTTCATGCAGGAATGTAACTACTTACTGCACATATCAACTTATAACGAATATCATAACCAAAGCTATAGACCCAATTCTAGGAAACTATTACTGCTAAACCATGGAATGAGCTACAGTTGGCCCTTGAACAATTCAGGAGCTAGAAGAACTGACCCCACACAGTTAAAAATCTGTGTATAACTTTTGACTCCCCAAAAACTTAACTAGTAACAGCCCACTGTTGACTGAAAGCCTTACCGATAAAACATATTTTTTCTCAGTATGTATGTATGTATGTTTTATTATATACTATATTCTTACAATAATGTAAGCTAGAAGAAAATGTGTTTAAGAAAACCATTAGGAAGAGAAAATACATTTACAATACTATACTGTATTCATCAATACCATAAGTTTACATCATCTGTTTATAAAATAAATCATCTGTCTAAAATGGTGGTCAACCACAGCAGCAGACCTCGATCTATGGTAGATACCAAGCAATTCAACTTTTTCTTGTAAAGTTAGCACTTTTCTCTGCTTCTTGGAAGTATTGCCAGCATCACTGGTGGCACTCTGTATGGGTCCCATGGTGTTATTCAAGGTTTATGGCAATGCACTAAACACGATGAAAAAATATGCAAGAACAAAGAGAGATGACTTTTTACTATGAGGCACAACTTATAAGAGAGATGAACTGCTCATCTGGAGATGATTAGTGTCACAGGGTATTTTAAGCAGATACTCTCAACACTTAAGCTCACTAAAATAGCAACAGGAGGTGGCTATAAAATTACATTAGTACAGTATGTACTACAGTTAATTTTATGAAGTTAGGATGTAATATTGCCTCTTTTATTTATTCATTTATTTTTTGAGAGACAAGGTCTTGCTATGTTGCCCAGGCTGGTCTCATACTCCTGGGCTGAAACAACCCTCCCACCTCGACTTCCCAAAGTGCTGGGATTACGGGCGTGCACCACCATGTCCAGATTGCGTATTTATGTCTGTTGACACTTCTCTCAATTGCGAATGGCATCATATATTATCTGTATTTGTGTACCTAAGTTTTGATAAACTTTAACTTTTATAATAGATTTGCATATATTTTATGGCACTAAATGAAAACATAGACTACATAAATTTTATGCATCCATGACATACGTAAATTTTTCTTTTTTTGATAATTTTAGGCAGTATGTCATCTGGGAGTTTTCAAGTTATCACAATGTCCAAAACATTTTCCAATATATTTACTGAAAAAAATTATCATATGAATGAACCCATTTTGTTCAAGGGTCAACTGTAATTAATAAATGGTCATGGAATGTAAGGTTTGCAGGTATCAACTTCATAAGCAGCTCAACAAAAGACTGAATAATCTGCTGACTTTAGTAATTTTCCCAAAGGGTAGGAGAAACTGTATCTTGCCTAAGATATGCTATCAATCCATAATTTCCTACCCCGAAGCCCCATAGCATAGGACTCTCTCCCATGTTACAACTGTGTTCCATCACAAGAATAATTCTAGAAGCGGGGGGAAAAGAGTATATCAAGGAAGAAAGGTACATAATTCATTTTTAAAAATTAAGTGATCTTCGGCCGGGCACGGTGGCTCATGCCTGTAATCTCAGAGCTTTGGGAGGCTGAGGCGAGCAGATCACTTGAGATCAGGCATTCGAGACCAGTCTGGGTCAACATGATGAAACCCTGTCTCTACTAAAAATACAAAAATTAGCCGGCATGGTGGCACGTGCCTGTAATTCCAGCTACTTAGGAGGCAAAGGTTGCAGTGAGTCGAGATTGTGCCACTGCACTTGCACTCTAACCCGGATGACAAAGTGAGTGAGACTCCATCTTAAATATAAAAAAAAAAAAAGTGATTTTTGATCCACCACTCATCCCCTTCGGAAGTAGACAATTTTGACATGGCATCATGTATGTATTTTTACCCTATAGGGTTTCCATAAAGACTATTAGGCATAATAGCTAGCATATTTCTAAATACAGGGATATGCCTTATGCATTACTGTCATCATCAAGAGCTGAGATATTTGATATCGAGCGAGTAACAAGATTCTTCCTTCTTTACCACTTTAATAGGTAAGAACTAAAAGGGAACTCTCAGATTATTTCATATAATTCCTCATTTTACAGATGAAAAAATAGGGGTTTTAAGAACTTAATGTTCTGACCCAAGGTTACAAATCTTAAGTAACAGAGTGAAAACCAGCAGCAAGTGTTCTAGTGCTCCATGATATCCAGTCATGCACCTCCATCTATGCACTGTGATTCTCTGTACAGGAACATGTATATACACGTATGCATATTTCCTAAATATGTGAGAATATCTACTAGTTAGCCCATAGAAAATTTTAAGACTTACGAAGGACAGTTTCTGATTCTGTCTACTTCTTATTAGGGTAAAAACAGCAGCAGCAAAAATTTGTTTCTCCTCTCCATTCTCCTCACAGAAACCCAATGCAGTTTCCCTCAATTAGCTCATAGCTTGTGTCACAAATGTAATATAATTGCTCCCTCAGCATCCACTTTTAGGTCTGGCATATGTTTTTGAAACCCAGTTGCACACTTTCTCCTTTGGCCTAGTTCAAATGTTTCCTTCCTGTGTAGTTGCTTGTGAAAGAGGCCGTTTGTTCTGCATCTCACTGATCCAGAACACAACACATCCCATAGCTGCTGACCATGATACAACCTAATGGTTAACACCAGACTCATGTGAATAAGTTCACCCTTGGAGAGTGTTTTCTTCAAACTAGCAAATCCATAACTCCAGTGAGGAAGCCTAAGGGAGGACATGGACCTTAATAAAAGGACAGTCCCACAAGTCTTCCTTTTCTCTCTCTCCACCTGAGTTCCCTGCTGTCTTCAGAGCTCCCCTATCAGCCTCCCATCACCACTGTAAACCTCTCTGGAATTAGGAAGTGGTAAATTTTTTTCTGTTTCATGCATTTTGGTTTCACTTCCTCACTATGTCTTCCTGACAAACACACCCAAACGTAACTTCTACCTGGTCAGGGCTCTCTTAGAGAGTGGCTCTCCTGGTTTATGGCCATTCTTGACAGAGAGACCTCAAGACCAAATTAGATAAAAATCACAATGGCTTGACTGCTTGCCAAAATCAAACTCATTATCCCCCTCTTTAAACTTCCCCATGTATACTCAATATTACGTTTCACTACAAAAGAGGTATTTTTAAACACGAAGAGGCATCCCTGACTCTCTCTCTCCCTTACATCTAGAGAAAACTTACATCCCCATTTACATGTGCCGTACTGATTATGCCTGCTGTGCTGGCATTAACAATAGCATTGCCACTCATTTCCACAATTGCCCCAATTTAGATGGTAAATTATATGGTCATCCTTTTCAGAGTCCTTATCTAGTTAATAATTAATTGCTAAACATCTCTCCAACTGGCTTCCTCTCCTTCAACTAATTTCTCACCTGAAATATAATAGCCTCCTTTCATCTAATTTCCCATTTTTGCACATGCTGTTCCTCTGTCTAAATACCCCTTTCCCTTTCATTTGGTGAATACCCATGAAAGTTAGATCAAATGGCATCTCTGCGGTAAAGCCTTCCCACATTCTTCCAGTCATTCTCTGTGCCTCCTGAAATAATTGCAGTACTAATAACAGATATTTGCTGAATACTCATTGTGCACCACACAGTGAACTTAAACAATTTTTAAGTATTTTGTCTCATTTAATCCTCTCTGTTTGATAGGTTTTACTTTTTAAATGTAGAAGGTAATGCCCTGGGATAAAGTAATTGGGCTAAAGTTACAAAGCTAAGCAGTGGAACCGAGACTTGAAATCCAGTATGTCTGATTCCAAGTCAAAGTTTTAAACCTCTTCCCTGTTCTATTTTACATGTACTACCACCATTAATGGGTCTCTGATATCTGTGCTACAGTTCTGCCCCACTTGGTCACCTCTGCACCAGTCAGGTCTTAGTAACGGGTCTTCTGTTTCCCTTTACAGAGACTGGGACTTCCCTCGGTGATAGGGAAAGGCTTGGCTATCCACAGCATAAGCGATTATGTCTAACTCAAAGCAGGTACTCTAAGGTCAGTACTACAGTATTTACTGTTTAATCCTAAATGCTGATGCAGACAGCTGTCTCATCTGTAGTCTTCTAACCAGACATGATTCTGTATTTCTCTGGATTGATGTCAAAATTGAAAACTAGTAAAACTGAAGTTAAATCTAGTGAGTTTTCTTTGACTGGCAGAGTGCTACTCTGTTAATGAAATTAGTTGCCAATATTTATAACTTGCAGCTTTTTTACACATAACTAAAGATTTGTAGCTTCTTTTGAAACACTGGGTCAACATTTTTTTTTTTTTTCTGAGACAGAGTCTCTTGTTGTCCAGGCTGGAGTGTAGTGGCACTATCTCGGCTCACTGCAACCTCTGCCTCCCAGGTTCAAGCGATTCTCCTGCCTCAGCCTCCTGAGTAGCTGGGATTACAGGTGCCTGCCACCATGCCTGGCTAGTTTTTTTGTATTTTTAGCAGAGACAGGGTTTCACCATGTTGGCTAGGGTGGTTTCGAACTTCTGACCTCAAGTGATCTGCCTACCTCGGCCTCCCAAAGTGCTAGGATTACAGGCGTGAGCCGCCGCATCCAGCCCTCTGTGTACCACTTTCTATGACGTTCCAGAAAATGAGGCCAAATGTCAGTTGCCATCATCATGCTTGTGCTGCTGCTTTTCTTAAGAGGAAAATGAAATATCTCTAGTACACATGTCTCTGTTAAAAAGCTATTCGTTCATTCTATGAATTTCATGCATTTGGATTTAAATACAAGTCGCCTAATAAACTTATGCGTTATAACTGATGTTACACTTCTCAAAAAGAACTACCAACATTACAACTATTGATTGATGGCCTTCGTCTGCTCAAAGTGTAGATTCAATGTTCTTTATGATTATAGAGAAATATACACTCATATTCAGAACCACAGTCTCTGGGGAAAGACAAAGAGCAAAAAGATTTCTGTAGCTAAACACAGAGGGATACCAGAAGAGGGCGGGAACCAAGCTTAGAAGGTTAAAGGAAACCAATCACACCCCAGAGGGCATTTAAGTGCAAAAAGACACATATATGTCCAGATTGAGAATTTAAACAGAAATCAACAAAGGATTGCCTATCCTTTATCTGGCTTGACAGTAGTAACATTTTAATGTTTGAAAATACAGACTAAAATTTGACTGCACTGATCAACTAATCCCAAAGTTTTGCTATAGTGTATTCCCACCTAACAGAACACATATATAGATTACTTCAATTTGGAAATTTTGCTTATCTCATGCTTACTTCCAGGCAAGAGACTAAATATAAGACCTTCGTAATCATTCCAAAATTGGAATGTTCCTAGGGGAATAATGAGGAATGATGAAGAATTATTAACGTGAACTTACAACTCACATGTCCAGATGCACATATATACTCATCTGGATAATGAAAGACTGAGATAAATGTCAGCTAGATACCATCATTTCCAAGAGAAAACACATCACTACAACAAAGGACTAAATTTAAGGCTTTCTCAAATTCACAGATTTCCAAGGGGCTCTAAACTCAGCTGTTTGTGACTTTGATATTTAAGAACATTTTTATGAACTTTTTATTTTTGTCTGTACTACTAAAATTAAGTCAGTAGTCTATCATTCTGAAATGCTTTATATATGATCATCTGTATCACTTGTTTGTAAACTGGGCTCCAAGGAACCCCTTTACCATCCAAGCATAAAACAGGAAAGAGAGAGTAGCCCCCTACTCCTTAATAGCTTTCTTTTTATCTGTTTCTAGACACTAGGATTTCACTTTAGATAATTTTTTTACAGTGACAGGATCTTCCTATGTTCCCCAAGCTGGAATCAAGGAATCCTCCTGCTAAGCCTCCCAAATAGCTGGGACTATCGGTATGCACCACTGCACCTGCAATTGGCTTCACTTTAGACAATTTTTAAGATCTGAAAACCATGTGTCTCTAAATCACTTATCAAAATTTAAAGTGACATAGGAATGAAATACAAATTTTTGTGGGTTTTTTTTGTTTTTTGTTTTTTTTTTAAAGACGAAGTCTCTCTCTATTGCCCAGGCTGGGGAGTACAGTGGCATAACCTTGGCTCACCATAGCCTCCACCTCCTGGGTTCAAGCAATTCTCCTGCCTCAGTTTCCTGAGTAGCTGGGATTATAGGCACGTGCCACCACGCCTAGCTAATTTTTGTATTTTTTAGTACAGATAGGGTTTCACCATGTTGGCCAGGCTGGTCTTGAACTCCAGACCTCGGATGATCTGTCCCGCCTCAGCCTCCCAAAGTGGTGGGATTATAGGATTACAGGCGTGAGCCACTGCGCCGCCCAGCCTTGAAATACAAATCTTGTCAGATTTGCAGAATTCTAATCTCTATTATAGTTTACTAACCTCCAGTTCCTTCTACAATATCTTGATTTCTAAAAACAAGAAAGTAAAATCTTAGGAGATTATGATAACCACATTCTTCACCAGGAAGAAAAAGGTGCCTAACTGACAATTTATTAATAAGTTCCACATTCACAGATTCAACCAACTGTGGATAAAAAATATTTAGGAAAAAAACATTTTTAAATAAAAACATAATAGAAATTTAAAAATAATATGACTACTTATACTGTATTAGATATTATAAGTAATTTAGAGATTATTTAAGTATATGGGAGGAGGTGCACTGTTTATATGCAAATACTATGCCATTTTACATAACGAACTTGAACAACCATGAATTTTGGTACTGGGGAAGGGGCTTCTTTGAACAAATCCCCTGAGGATAAGGATAACAAGAGATGACTATAATTAAAGAAGACACTCTCCACTCAAGAAGCTCATTTATGTAGTTTTAAAATGTAAGAAGTATACCTGTTATACATCCTAATATGCTCTCAATAACACAGGCAATCATCTCAAGCAACACTGTTTGGTAAAATGTTAAATTCTCAACCTTAATGTTTGCATTAACAAAGTGTGCAGCACTTAAATCCTAAGGTTCCATGATGTGAAATACTCATTTAATGATGACGTTTTCACAAGAATACAGCTCCTTTTGGTATCATGCAATAGTTCATTAAGAAGAGTGGCAGCACCTCACCTGTGCACTGATTGTGAAAACAAGACATAAATATATTACCAATAAAAATTTAAAATGTTATAATTTGCAAAGAGAAAAAAACATGTCTGTTTAAATACCATTTAGATATTCGAGGCTGCGAGACAACTGATGGAAATGAAAAGTACAGAAAGTGGCTATAGAAGAAAGAAGAATTCAGTAGAGGTTAGTGAACAAATAGTGCCATCCATGACAAGTCACTAGGTCTTACCTGAGGAGGAGTAGGTGTGGATGTGGGTCTTCCTATGGGTGGAGTAGGATTTCTGCTGCCACCTCCAGACATAATCTCCTCTGTTATGTCTTTACCTCCCTGGTTTGGATCCCGAATTCTTATCTATAAGGTTAAATAAAATGGCATATGTACAGATGAGTGTCTATGTAGCAAATTTACAGGCATATGAGTGAGTTATAGGTGCAAACTGGGAAACCTGTCAAATATCAAAGGTGATAATCACCACATTTGACTTTATTTCAATCACAGATCCATCATATAAATGTAGGCCATTAGCTCTGACATGAACTAATTAGAATAACAAGCTAAAATGAAACCTAACTGGCTGGATTTCTAGGTCAAAAAGGCAAACTACTAATATTTATACTTGTTTTGTAAGAACCTGTTGGACTGATTTTATTTACCATATAAGTTGCATAAAATACTTTTAATATATGAAAGTTACTGCATAGATAAAAGTTTTTTTTTTTTTTTTTTTTTTTTTGAGACAGTCTCGCTCTGTCACCCAGGCTGGAATGCAGTGGTGTGAAGTCAGCTCACTGCAACCTCCGCCACCCAGGTTCAAGCAATTCTTGTGCCTCATCCTCCCACGCGAGGATTACAGGCGTGGACCACGGCACCTGGCCTAGAATACAGTTTTAAATGCTGTAAATGATTCTCTGAAGTTCTTTACCAAAATAAAAAATATAAATACCCTACAAGTTAGGAACAATTTATCCTTAAAACAACCTTATATACTATGTAATAATGCTGACTGCAATCATGCCTTTCCAGCAAAGACTGGAAAAAGGTTGATCGAGAACAGAATAGCTCAAAAATTATCTTACGTCAGCCAGGCACGGTGGCTCACAAGGTCAGGGGATCGAGACCAACCTGGCTAACACGGTGAAACCCCATCTCTACTAAAAATATAAAAAATTAGCCAGACGTGGTGGCACATGCCTGTAGTCTCAGCTACTCAGGAGGCTGAGGCGAGAGAATCAATTGAACCCGAGAGGCGGAGGTTGCAGTAAGCCAAGATCATGCCACTGCACTCCAGCCTGGGCAACAGGGCAAGACTCCGTTTCAAAAAAATAAAAATTATCTTAAGTCCTTATAATTAAACACTTAACAGTCAGTAAAAAGAATGAGGCAGATCTGGCTGGGCTCACACCTGTAATCCCATCACTTTGGGAGGCTGAGGTGGGCAGATGACCTGAGGTCAGGAGTTTGAGACCAGCCTGGCCAACATGGTGAAACTCCATCTCTCATAAAAATACAAAAATTAGCCAGGTGCAGCGGCAGGCACCTATAATCCCAGCTACTCAGGAGGTTGAGACAGGAGAATTGCTTGAACACGGGAGGCGGACGTTGCAGTGAGCTGAGATGGCACCATTGCACTCCAGTCTGGGGGACAAGAGCAAGACTTTGTCTCAAAAAAAAAAAAAAAAGAATGAGGCAGATCTACATGAACTGACACAGAATTATCATTAAGATGTGCTGGTAGGTGAAAAAATGCAATAAGCACAGAAGTGTGTATGGTCTTATTTTAATTTTTTTAAACGCTACCCTATGCTTACAGATGTCAGTGGCGTTGGTGCTGTAAAGGAGATAAGTGTCTGCGTCTAGGCATTGTATTGTGGGAGAATGCTAAGATATAAAGGACCACTGTTGTTCACTACCACCATACCTTAATCAAGGCAGTCCACACTTCTTGAGAATTTTAAGGAATTCACTAATGAAACTACCTGGATCTGGAAGCTTTTAGGGGAGTCCTTCAATTAAGACTTCTAATGGCAGCTATTGTTCAGGTATGGAAAACTATTTCTAACATTCTTTTAAGTATAGCTTTACTTCATTTATTCTACTTTCTTCTTTAGAAACATCTGTAACTACCGTCTTCTAGTTTCATTATTTCTTCTATTCATTTTTGTGCATTCTGAGAGTGTTCTTCAAGTCCAACTTCTATCATGCTGATTCAACATTACCAAAGCATATAGTTTCCCGACTGTAGTGTCATGATACATTGTCATGTGCTGTTCATTATGATATAAGCACAAGTAATTTGTTTCTAATAATAAAAACCAGTTTTAAACCAAAGTCTTGAACCTCATTATTATTTTCTTGTTTGTTTACTTGAGATACAGTCTCACACTGTCACCTGGGCTGGAGTGCAGGGGTGCGCTCTCACTGCAACCTCCCCCTCCCAGTTTCAAGTGATTCTCGTGCCTCAGTCTCCCGAGTAGCTGGAATTACAGGCATGAGCCTCCACACCTGGCTAATTTTTGTATTTTTAGTAAAGATGGGTTTTCTCCATGTTGGCCAGGCTGGTCTCGAACTCCTTACCTCAAGTGATCTACCCATCTCGGCCTCCAAAGTATTAGTATATGTAATACTCCAATTAGTATTACAGGTGTGAGCCACTGCACCGGGCCTGAACCTCATTAATTTTTATTAAGTTAGAGTAATTCAAGAGTATTGCTATAAGTCACCCCACCTATCTGTGAATGTGGGAGTCTCTCTTGAATATAAAGATCACCCATTTTGTGTGTTCTGTTGGGTAAGAAATTGCAAGCCACTCTTCTACAAGTTTTCTGCCATTTGACTTTTATGTTACTATACTCCAATTCTCTTGGGCCTGCCTCATTAGACACAGACAAAGTCCCTATAAATTATAAAAAACAATTAGAATACATTTTCTAAACTCTGTTTTTTGTTTCTTAAAAGATATCTATTCCACAGGAAGGACTTTTCTTGCTATCCTTAATATCTCAGTTCTTTTTCTCTTGTGCTGTTTTTCTCTTCTGTCAATTCATACTTGAGCTGATTAAGACTGGTGTTGGCCAGGCACGGTGGCTCATGCCTATAATCCCAGCACTTTGGGGGCCCACGGTGGGCAGACTGCCTGAGCTTAGGAGTTCGAGATCACCCTGGGCAACATGGCAAAACCCCACCTCTACTAAAATACAAAAAATTAGCCAGGCCTGGTGGCTTGTGCCTGTAGTCTCAACTACTCAAGAAGCTGAGGCATGAGAATCACTTGAGCCTCGGAAGCAGAGGGTGCAGTTGAGCTGAGATCCCACCACTGCACTCCAGCTTGGGCTAGAGTGAGACTGCATCTCAAAAAAAAAAAAAAAAAAAAAAAAACACTGGTATTAAAGAAGAGTCTAGATGTGAGAACTGAGCTTAAATTCCTCACACTGAGTAAAACCTTAGCCCACTAAACCCTCCCAGTTCTAAAGGTGGAGCACATGTTGTCATGTGGCATACCTAGCTCAGTGAATAATTAAAGATGATATTATGCCAATGGTACGAACAACTTCTAATTACATGCCCATACAAATCCTCCAGGTGAAGTGGTGTGAATATAAGGGAAGAATAAACAAATAAAAATAAATTTTAAAAGGCACAGTAATTTGTGAATTGAAATGAATAATGACTAAGTAAACTTATCTGATAAGTGAATAGATTTTAGATTTAAAATAAGAAAAAGTAATAAAGATCTCTTACAGTTTTTTTCTCTCTCTTGGCTGGAGGCGGCTGTTGCTGAGTAGGCACTATGATAGGTGCGGACTGATACACTGGCTGACTTGGGTAAAAAGGCGTTCCTGAGAAGTTAGAAAAAGATTAAATAGGCATTCAGGTATTTTGTCAAACACTAGAGAACAATGAATGACACTGTGTCTCTGCACAATCCCTTTAAAAGAGTAAAAACAAAAATACTCAGCATTCTTCATCATCTTTTTCCACTAGCTCTCCTCCGGTTACTGAAGTGGTCAAGAAATTATTTCCAAAATATATAATGTCTTCAAACATTCACAAACCACTAAATACCTGGTTCCTACAGATCCACACCACAGTTATCTTTCTAAAACATGGATCATACTGTAGTGTTGCTTTTAAAAAATATTATTCTGAGGCTTACCACATGCAACCATGACTCTCACACAAGGGTGTATGCGTATGTCTGTTTATGGGTTTTGACAGGGACAGAAGGGAATATATCTGATTATCTTGGAAAGTAGGGGTGATCTAATTCTTCTCCTTACTCATGGGGAACTACTGCCATACGGAGGTACATAAAATTAGCAAATTTCCTAATGCTGGGGTGGAAAAAAGGCTGAGAACGTATGGCCTAAAGATGAAGTCCGGATACTTAGAATCCAGGTTCCAAACTACATTTTCTATCATTCTCGAATCCACATCTTTGTTCTAGCTATAACCTACTCCTAACTCCTATCCTTTGAGTACACCAAACTCTTCGACTTTGACTATACTGCCCATCTGCCTGAAATTATCTTCTTCCCCCACTCCTTGTACTCGCAATAAGCTGTTTTTAACTTTCAAAACTTAAGACTATTATTATAATTACTATCAAGCCAAAGTGTCTGGAGTAGAGGTGTGGAGAAGGGGTCAAATACTGGATGGTTTGAAGGTAGAGCCTATAGATATGCTGATGAATTGGATACTGGTGTGAGAGAAAGAAGACTCAAGGAAAACTCTTTCAGTTTTTATGCCTGAGCAAGTGAAAGAACAGAGGTACTACTTACTAAGATGAGGAAAACTGAAGTAATAGTATTTGGGGCAGAAAAATCAAGAGTTCAATTTTAGACAGGGCAAGTTTCGGATGCTTATCAGATCTTCAAACACAGATCAAGTGGTTAGAAAGTGACACAAATCTGGAGTCAGAGGATAGGTATGAGTTACAGTTATCCATTTTGGAATTGACAGAATATAAACAACATTTAAACATGACTAGGTAACTCAGGAAATGAATACAGATAGAAAAGAAGCCCAGTGGTTAAATCTTGAGGCATTCCACGTCTGTTAGAGGTCACAGAAATTGAGAAAACTCCAGCCAAAGAGATGAAAACCAAGGTAGTGGCTGAAATCCAGAAAACTATTCAAGAATGAGGGCTGTGCGGCCGGGCGCGGTGGCTCAAGCCTGTAATCCCAGCACTTCGGGAGGCCGAGAAGGGCAGATCACGAGGTCAGGAGATCAAGACCATCCTGGCTAACACGGTGAAACCTCGCCTCTACTAAAAAATACAAAAAACTAGCCAGGCGAGGTGGTGGGCACCTGTAGTCCCAACTACTCGGGAGGCTGAGGCAGGAGAATGGCGTGAACCCGGGCGGCGGAACTTGCAGTGAGCTGATATCCGGCCACTGCACTCCAGCCAGGGTGATACAACAAGACTCCATCTCAAAAAAAAAAAAGGAATGAGGGCTATGCTTAACCACATCAAATGGTGCTGAAGAAGTCAAATAAGATTTTTCAAAGTACAAATCACCAGTGACCTTGACAAAAGTTGTTTGCGCAGAGAAGTGAAGAGCGTGAAGCCTGATTTGAGTGGGTTCAATAGTTAAAGAGAAGACAGAAAATGAACACCAGGAGTATAAACATTTTCCTTAAAAATTTTTGCTGTAAAAGAAAAGCAGAAAAATAGAGCTATAGCTGGACAAAAATATGGAATCAAAAAAACTTTCCTTAATACGTCAATGAAACAGTGTACCTATATACAGACGACACTAATCCAGCAGAGGAAGTGGGGAAAATTGTCAATGTGGGATAGAAAGAATTGCTAGAGTAACAGCCTTAAATGGGTATAGGACGGGATCCAGCACACACATACAAGATTGGCTTTCCATGGGAACAAGGATAATTGATTCACTGTAACAAGAAGGAAAAAAATATGTACGAGGGTAGTTAACACAGGTAAAATCCTTGGTACTAAGCAAACAGTCAAATAAGGTTGGCCCACTTTCATTATCACCATCAACATCCCCACTACCACCATAACACTTTTCTAGTGGAAAGTTGTTGGAAGCACTATGATTTGCGGTATCAGAATTCTGTAAGTATCAATCAGGTTTGCTGAATCAGATTTGGAAAAGATCTATGCAGAGAGCATGACTACGGCTTCAGTAAGTTCGATGTAAAAAGACCAAAAAAAAAAACAAAACAAAACTCAGTCATCCTCTAACAATGAGTAAACTATTCTCAAAGCACAGCTTAAATTAGCAATTATGTGCTACTTTATTATGTCATTGACTCAGAAATTAACTCAGAAAACAGACCCCCAAAATTGGTTTTAAATGCTTCCAGGCAAGCAACACAATCTGCTCACTTCACCATATTTTTTGAGGTAAGTGAGATAAGATCCAAAAGGTGATCTCTTAAAAAAAAAAACCTAGATTCTTCTCATGAAACAATTTTGAGCCAACATGATTGGGGAAGAGCCTGCTATATCACATTAATCCAATAAATATGGCAGAACAACATAATCTCAATATAGTGGAATTAAATGCAATGAGCAAAGCATTAAGTCTTCTTAAATGTCAACTATAGCAGAGTAGAAAATCTGCCCTACAAAATAATAGTATATTATTATAAATATGTAATATTTATAATAAGCTAGTCAGAAACATTTAAAAACGTTTTTATTCTACTAGAAATGTGAGTTATTTTTGCATATCATTTATTAATTAGGTAAGTTAATTAACATCTCTGGACCTCAGATTTCTTATGCACGGAATGAAGTACATTTGTCTGTATCAAGGATCTGTCAACTACAGTCTAAGAGCCAAATCAAGCCCACCATTATTTATTTTTTTAATAAAGTTTTATTGGAAGACACCCATGTACAGTAGTTTATCAACTGTCTATGGCTGATTTTACATCACAGTGGCACAGCTGAACAGCTGCAACAGAGACCACACAGCCCGCAAAACCTGAATTATTACTGTCTAGCCCTTTACTGAAAAAAAAGTTTACTGATCCCAGTTCTAAATCAGTTTCCCAAACCTCAGTATATATAAAAAGTGTCCATGACATATTGCAAAATCAATACAGTAACAATCATGAAATACAAACACACAGAGGTTTAACAACTTAAAATTTGTATAAAGGACTACTCCTATTTGATGATTTCAGTCCTACACTTTTGTTGTTAAAATGTGAAATGATACTGGCAGCAAATGGCAGTTTTCTTTAAAGGTCTTCTTGGCAAAACTATAAATTTAATAGTCATGTGTGTCTTCTACTTTATTTTACTCTACTTTTAATTCATTTTACTTGTCTATGATATGAAACCAATGCTGCAGTCAATATTTAGATTTCTTCTCATTGTTTAAACCTAAGCGCAATATGTAACAGACTTACTATAAGAAACTGAATGGCAGGAAGAGTATCTTAATATCTGTATTCCACAAAGTAATTAGCACACTGCCTGTCTTCTAAGAAAAGTTGAAAACCTTGAATTTTCCACAGAAACAATAATAAACATGGCCAGGCACAGTGGCTCATGCCTGAGCTCAGGAGTTCGAGACCAGCCTTGGTACATGGTGAAACACCATCTCTACTAAAGTACAAAAAATTATGTATCATAAATTATGATTCATTCCAAAAAGAGAATATTATGTAGCTTTTAAAAGAAATGAGAGAAGTTCTATAGATAATGAAATAGAAAGATGCCCATGAATATAGTATGAGAGGAAAAAAATAAGCAGGAAGTTCTATTATTTAGACTACTATAACTATTCTGCGTCGATTTTAGTTTAAAAAATTTGTTAAATATAAATTAAAAAATACATATCAAACTGTTAAATGTTATTTCTTTAAAGGGTGGGAAGGGAGAGAAACTGGTTATTTCAACTTTATGCACTCTGTATTATTTAATTTTTTTTTTTTTTTTTTTTTAGACGGAGTCTCGCTCTGTCACCCAGGCTGGAGTGCAGTGGCATGATCTCCGCTCACTGCAACCTCCGCTTCCTGGGTTCAAGCAATTCTTCTGCCTCAGCCTCCCGAGTAGCTGGGATTACAGGTGTCCGCCACCACAACCAGCTAATTTTTGTATTTTAAGTAGAGACGGGGTTTCATCATGTTGGCCAGGCTGATCTCGAACTCCTGACCTTGTGATCCACCTGCCTTGGCCTCCCAAAGTGCTGGGATTACAGGCGTGAGCCACTATGCCCAGCCTATTTAAATTTTTATCATTAATTTACTTTCTTTCATAATGAAATATTTTAAAATTGTTTTTCTAATATTAAGAAAACTAGAGAAACTAATATTTTAATCTAGATTATAAACTGCCCACTTGATGTCTTCTGGATCTGCATGAGAATTTACTGGGGAAGAAAGCATATCTATGAAAGGGAACAGACATCAATTAATATCTGAGATACAATTATACCTCAATATACTGCTTTTTCATAAAAATGAATAAAAATGGTATATATCTAATAGAAATAAAGCCAAAATGTTATAATATTGTATATTCAAATCTGCACATTATGTCCCTATCAGTAAGCTCATCATTACTGTTTCTATACATATTATACAATAGTATTAACAGCAATAAAGAGGGCTGGCACAGACTTACAGCAGGAAATTTAATGATGACATTTTCCGAGTAAAGTGATTTGCACAATCGCTAAGTAAAAAGCAGGTTACAATTCAGTAAGACATCTTTAAAAATGATTTTGTAAATTAGAAGACTAATTGCATTCCCTTTGCAACACAGAAATTAAAGGGAGATACTGTCCATTTTAGCATGTTTATGCTGAATAATAATCCATTTTCTATTAAAAAATTGTAGATAGTAACAATCTTTTCTTTTTTTTGAGACGGAGTCTCGCTCTGTCACCCAGGCTGGAGTGCAGTGGTGCAATCTCGACTCACTGCAACCTCCGCCTCCTGGGTTCACGCCACTCTCCTGCCTCAGCCTCCTGAGTAGCTGGGACTACAGGCGCCTGCCACCGCGCCTGGCTAATTTTTTGTATTTTTAGTAGAGATGGGGCTTCACTGTGGTCTCGATCTCCTGACCTTGTGATTCGCCCGCCTTGGCCTCCCAAAGTGCTGGGATTACAGGCGTGAGCCACCGCGCCTGGCCCATTGTTACTCTTAAAAATTATTACTTGGATTTAAGTTTTCAGAATAAGGACCTAGAATAAAGGCACTAAAATTACATAAAAATGGTGACAAAGGTAAGCCCAAGGATTACACAAGGAATATTCAACAGCACCTGCAATATGCTGTCGAAAATTGGGTGAGATATATATATATATATATATATATAGTGTAACTTTTAAACTCACATATATGTAACACATTACTGTTGTGAAAATATCAAATTTCATAGTCATGATACAACTTAATAAAGCTGAGTTAAATAAACATATTTGAGACATTTAGTAAGGTTATATAAAATGCAGTATTAATCCCTTATCTGCAATTTCAGTTACCTATAGTCAATCATGGTCTGAAAATATTAAAACAAAAGATTCCAGAAATTAACAATTCATAAAATTTAAATTGCAAGCCATTCTGAATAGCATGATAAAATCTTGCACTGTCCTGCTTCATGTCACCAGGGATGTGAATCATCCCTTTATCCAGTGTATCCATGCTGCATATGCTATATGCCAATTAGTCTCTTAGCAGCCCTTTTATCAGATTAAAAAAAAAACCCATGGTATATATAGCGTACTATCTCAGATTTCAGACATCCACTGGACGTCTTGGAATGTATTCCCTGAGGATAAGTGAAGACTACTGCATATCACTTTGAAATAGCAGTTTCCCAAGACAATATCAACCAAGGTAACAGAAAGCTTTTCCCTTCTCTAAAAGTAGTAAAGCCGCAGAACATTTGGTTGCTTTGCCTATTTCACCTCAAAACTTAAGAAAAACCTTCTTGGACTACTTGAATCAAATCAATTCTGCTGTAATCTTAACTGAGACAATCCCAATTTTAGGAAACTGGTTAATGGATAAGTTACCATGTTACATTAAGATTATTTAATACGTTTTTGCTTTGTTGGTAATATAACAGATCAATACTTACTGAATCTCAAAACTTAATTTTTCTACTATCTACTAATTTTATCCCTTATTATTCACCTTCCATGGAATAAAAGAAATGTAACATGCAGTAAAAATTTGTTAAATGAAGTAAGTAATTTTTATCATTTTTAGTTCAGCATTGGCGCATATGCCAAATATAATCTTGGCAACCCAGCTCTCTCTAAATAAAAAACACTTTTAATTTTTCAAGGCATTTTCATTGGAACTAATACCCAAAACCTCCCCGATGCCATAGATCTTATCACAATTTTGCAGAGAACCACAGGTTCACTGAGTTATATTCAGTTATGGCATGTATATTCTCCAAGTGCCTGCCAGTCACTGTTCTAGGGGCTGAGGATATAGCAGTGAACAAAACAAAAATCTCTACTTTCATGGAAATTGCATTCTAGTAAGAAAGACATTAACAAAATCTTTAAGGTGGAAAGTGGTGCGAAATGTTTGGAGAAAAAGAAATTGTGAAAGGAAGATAAGGTATATTCACGCCATTGGCAAAACTCCAGTAAAAATCTAGGTAACAGTGAACTGGTGGAAGACGTCAGAACTCTGAAACATGATTCTTTCCGGTAGAATTATCAGCTTGTAAAGAAGGTATCATTAACTAAATATATTTCTATAATACTTTTCTTGTAAGCCACCATCTAAAAAGTAACTTTTCTTTTTTCTGAGACAGAGTCTCGCTCTGTCACCCAGGCTGGAGTGCAGTGGTGCAATCTTGGCTCACTGCAACCTCTGCCTCCTGGGTTCAAGCCATTCTCCTGCCTCAGCCTCCCGAGTAGCTGGGACTACAGGTGCCTGCCACCACACCTGGCTAATTTTTTGTATTTTTAGTAGAGACAGGGTTTCACCGTGTTAGCCAGGACGGTCTCAATCTCCTTGCCCACCTTGGCCTCCCAAAGTGCTAGAATTACAGCCATGAGCCACCGCGCCCAGCCAAGAAACTACTTTTAAAGCTGGGCAGACTGGCATATGCCTGTAGTTTCAGCTACTTGGGAAGCTAAGGCAGGATGACTGCTTGAACCCAGGAGTTGAAGACTCCTAATATGTTGAAGCCTAACATAGTGAGACTCCCATTTTGGTGGGGTGGGGGGTGCGGGGGGAAGTAGCTTTCAAGAAAGAACTGTTAGCAGCATGTTATTTAAAAATCCTTCTTACCACTAAACCTCATTGTATAAACTGACCCACCAAGCAACAAAATCAAATAAACACAAAAAACTGGCAGAAATGTCTTGACTTTTCCTACTTACCATAAGCATTGGGGAAGTCCCCAGGTCCTGGTCCCGGATAAAAAGGACCTGGCCCCGGTGGTTGAACTGGATATTGTTGTGGGGGCCCAACATAAGGAGGGCCACTATGACGGTACTAGAAAAGAGAAAGTATGAACACATAAATAATATGGTCTCTGGGGCCAAAAACCATAATAAAATAATAATAAGAAGAAAGTAGCTTACTACAGAAAGTAAAGTTCTCTGTGTAAGAGAATCATTTAAATGAGGTAAAGCCATTGGGTCAAACACATTCAAAATGCTTGCTTGCCATGAAGATACAATGAGAATGAAGAGAAAGGTGCAGCTTAGTAAAGCCATACAACATATCAGCACACGGGCAGACGTCAGCTCACTGTAAAATAATCTCAGGCTGATAACTTTTCAATGACATTAAAGGATTTCAGGAACAGCATAATCACTGAGCCCATTTTAGAGCAGTTGGTTGTGGTGAGTGGAAGGGAGAAAGCAAGTAGATAAAAACAACTTCTCTGTCATTTTAAAAAATTTTAAGTAAACAGATGTAGAAATATCTTCACATAGCATAATGAAAAAATCACAAAAGGGCTAATTTGTAACCAACAAAACAGTTCACATGTCACCAAAAACTAATGCCATAATTCATCCTCCCAGCTCCCTCTGATGAGAATCTGGGTTTATTCCCACTCTACTGCTGGACCACCTAGGCCTCAAAGATACTTTACCTGTGGTATACAGTACTGAGGCCCCTGGGGCACTGGGTACGGCATGGGCAGATGGTTAACCATCATGATGTGCTGATTAGCCTGGTACACTGCAGTGGGTGTCTGTGCACCAGGACGAATGGATGGACTGCTGTTCGGGATGGTAGCTCTAGGAGGCTGTATTTGAGGCCTCTGGAAAAACTGGGAAGGGGAGAAAAAAAAAATTTTTTTTTCTTTCTTTTTTTTTTTTTTACAAAGGGGGATATATAAATTTTACTGTCTCCTTTTCTTCACTAATAAAAATCTGGTCAACTTGAATTACAAATACAATATGCATAAAAAGAATAAATTACCTATTGCTGGGTTTCCAAAAACACACCACACGAGGGCGAGCTCTTATCAGTATCATCACATATTTGAAAACAGTAGGATAGTTTCGACCTGACTGTATATATACATATGTATAGATGCATACATATATGTATATACACATACTGTATATATATACACATATATGTATAATAAAGTATAACAAGGGGTAGCTGATATTTCTCTATTATATAAAAGAACTGACTCTGATAAAGAGTAAGTGGTTCATTATCAACTCATTAAAAATTAAAAGTAGTCTTCTAAAAGACTGCTGCTCAAGTAATTTATAAAATACTTAGAACAAGAAGGAATCTCTTTGATCATAAAATATTTACCCAGTCCATCAGGGTCAAGCAAAATTAAACCATCTGTAGGGTTGTCACATGCTGAACTACGCAGTTTTTTTCCTCTCCAAAAGGTGGCACAATCCTATACTAAACTGAGCCTTCTAGAATAGTTTGTAATAACAGTGGACAATCTAGACAGGCCTAAGAATGGTCTAGAATGAGCAGAGTTCAAATTTCTCAAAATGGCAACCAGTATCCGTAGTTATTTATAATTTTGACTGCAGGCTTAAAAGCCTTGAAACAATATACCAATAGTAAATTTCCAATGTGAATGTATCCATTCATTAGCAATCAATCTCAATGTAATAATAATAAGCAGACTGAGTTATAAAGAGGCCATGCAGAACCAGTAGTTTGTTACCTGGATAGGTCTGAATCCTCCCTTCAAATATGAAGCAAGAAAGCAGCAGGAAACAGAAAGAAAGCCAATGGAAAAGCTTACAGATCAGTTGGAAGGGACAGGACATAGCATGCAGCTCAACAAAAGTATCTTTCTATTTAGTAATAATAGGAGAAGAAAGAAGACTAGAAAATCAAAATGACAGTTCTTCACTTGAGAATTTAATCACACATAGAATCAAAGAATCAAGTCACATTTAACTGAAATCCAGTGGCAAAAATCCTCAACTATTACTAATAGCCACAAGTTACAGCAGTGTGCAAGGAAATGTCTGCTTGGTGGCACAAGTACAGTTGTGTGATTACTGGTTCCTACTCTTGGATCTCATGAGCACCCATTTCATGATCTGGCATTGTCTAGCATCTCTATGATCTACTTGCCATCTGTGTCATTTGTTATTTTTGTAAAAGTCCTAAGAAATAAACTTTTCAATATATATTAGACTCTTCATGACAGAGACTTGCTTGCTCTTTTTAACTAATCAGGTACATAAGAGGGCATTTATAGCTCTAAAATGGAGGACTATAATAACAATCTTAAAATATGGTCTTGCACCAAAATAAATAAAGCAGCAAAATATTTGTTGCTATCAGTACAAATAAAGCCAAGCTTCGACCTTTGGGCCCACTCTGGTCTATTCTGTCCTACTCTTAGGCATCAAGCTACCCAGAGACGGTATAAATAACTTAATTTTGTGCTCAAAAGGAAGAACTGGGATCTAGTGTCCAAGGCTCATCCCCATTCAGCCTTCATACCTCAGGGCAAAGAAGGCCCTAAAGAAATTAAGTCACAGAAAAACAACAGCCAGAAAAGTATAGCAGGAGAATGGAATAAATGGGGGAAACCAAAGGGACAGGCCACAGAGAGTAGGTGATGGAGATGAAAAGAAAGCACAGGAGGCAAAGTTGGTAACATAGGAACCTGGGCTGCACTACAACTACAGGAACTATCTTCTAGTTATCTCCACTAACACAGTTTTGGTGACAACATTTTTTTTGTTGGCTGTTAACAGGAACAATAAAAGCAGTAAACTTCCCAATACTTGACTGCATTTCTCCTAATTACCAAGCAGAGAGAATCTATTATGCATCAATGCATGTGATCTGTAAACACCATTTCAGGAACAAACTTAAGTATTTTTATAATGTAGCTAATATCAGGACCCACAAAAATGATACAAGCCTCAAGCAGAGAAGACTCATTATCTGTTCAACTTATTGGGCATTACTAAATAACACAGGCAGAGGGTAAAATCTTCATACTGAAAGATCCTTTGAAATCAACTGTAGAGGGCAGCCCAGCCAAGATAAAGGGCATATCAAATGAACACAGGTGATCATCTATTATGGTAACATTATCATCAAATAATGTTAAAATACTCCTATGTTGCCTGAATAAATAGGGCGTTACGGGGTTGGTAAGGAGAGGAGAAAGAAAACTAACCCATTAACTTATGCAGAGTAAGAAAAATAGATACAGGCAATGTTTTCCAAAAATTTTAACAGTCTGTATATGAAATCTTTTCTTACCCTATTTTCCAGCTGTTTGGATGAAACTTTTAATCAGCCTGTCCAGAATAACTGAGGTTACACCTTATTCAAGGTTTCTGAACAGTATGAAACTATTTTCCTCAGTGACTTTCAAGTAAAAAGTGTTTCTAATGATATTCCTAATATTAATACATAGCTGAACCAAAAAGCCACTAAATATGTGGTTATACTGATATAATAATTTTTTTTTTTTTTGGAGATGGAGTCTTACTCTGCCGCCTAGGCTGGAGTGCAGTGGCATGATCTTGGCTCACTGCAACCTCCACATCCTGGGTTCAACGATTCTCCTGCCTCAGCCTCCTGACTAGCTGGGACTATAGGTGCCCGCTACCATGCCTGGCTAATTTTTGTATTTTTAGTACGGACGGGGTTTCACCATATTGGCTAGGCTGGTCTGGAATACCTGACCTTCTGATCCACCCACCCTGGCCTCCACCAAAGTGCTGGGATTACAAGCATGAGCCACTGCGCCCAGCCAATATACTAATTTTTACACACTAATAATTCAGATTTGAAGCTAAAGAGAAATGTATTTATAAAGCACCAACCTAAGCATTTTACATACACACACACACACACACACATATACACACATACTTTTTTTTTTTTGAGACAGAATCTTGCTCTGTCACCAGGCTGAAGTGCAGCGGCGTGATCTCGGCTCACTGCAACCGCCACCTCCCGGGTTCAAGCGATTCTCCTGCCTCAACCTCTTGAGTAGCTGGGACTACAGGCACCCGCCACAACGCCCAGCTAAATTTTTTTATTTTTAGTACAGACAAGGTTTCACCGTGTTAGCCAAGATGGTCTCGATCTCCTGACCTTGTGATCTGCCCGCCTTGGCCTCCCAAAGTGCTGGGATTGCAGGTGTGAGCTACTGTGCCCGGTCAACATATATATATTAACTCATGCTCACAAATGACCTTGAAGGCAAGTACTATTATTAACAGTCGTAAGATGCATGTAAAAACTGAGGAACAGGGAGATTAAATAACTCACTGAAAGCCCCCCACCATCTGTAACTAAAACACAGTCAGGTTATAGACATGTACTTTTAACTGTTACACATACTACCTCTCATGAAATGGAATACCCCCATATTTTTAAATAAACCAGCAGAAATCTTTTCCTTACAAATGCTGAAGGGATGTGGCAGGACCTTTATCCAACTATACTAATGGGTGGCATGTCCCTCAACCATAACTGATTCCTGGTAAGAAAAATTTTTCATCAAGTTACTTCACAAAATACATGCTTATCATTCAAGAAAACAAATTTCTTCTACCTACACAACTCTAATTCTCTGTCTCCCAAAAAGTGACTGCAACTTGTTCATATGCTAAAAGCATATCCTTGGCATACCATTTTACAGACTTACTTTTGCTCAACTTCACTGCATTAATACTTTTTACAACAACAGTCCATCTGGAGCTTGTGTTTTCCACTTAAAAGTACAGGATCACTTACACACACACACGCGCGCGCACCAGGAGAGATTCTAGAAAAGCCGTAGTAACTAGAAATGCAAAAAAAAAAAAAAAAATCTCCTTTTTGTACTCCTCCCGAACCATTCAATTACAAATGCATAATTAAATTTAATAGTAATGCAAGAAATTCAGATTCTCAGTTGGGCAAGTATAGCAATAAACCACAGGTTATTTATTTTTTTTTTTTTTTTTTTTTTTTTTTTTTGAGATTGGAGTCTCGCTCTGCTGCCCGGGCTGGAGTGCAGTGGCCGGATCTCAGCTCACTGCAAGTTCCGCCTCCCGGGTTTATGCCATTCTCCTGCCTCAGCCTCCCGAGTAACTGGGACTACAGGCGCCCGCCACCTCGCCCGGCTAGTTTTTTTTTGTATTTTTTTAGTAGAGACGGGGTTTCACCGTTTTAGCCAGGATGGTCTCGAGCTCCTGACCTCGTGATCCGCCCGTCTCGGCCTCCCAAAGTGCTGGGATTACAGGCTTGAGCCACCGCGCCCGGCCACCACAGGTTATTAAAAGGAACATATAATAAATGGGCTTTCCCAAACTGCTTGCAATCCTTCAAATTTCTTTCCTTCTCAGCTGAGTGATGAACAATCATTAAGAGTCAAACTCTCCTGAATGGAAGGAGCCATTTAGTCTCACCATCCACTTAAAAAGTCTGAATATCTTTTACAATATACCACTGGGGATATGAAACTTTAGCAACTTAAGATACAATTTCTTTTCAAAATTAAATGGAGTTCTAACACTGTAAAACTCTTCCTTCTACAGACCCCCAATTTTTCTCCCTATATCACCTATCCACTTGTCTCATGTCCCTCCCTAAAACCACAAAGAAGTCTAATCCTTCTCTGTAAGTGACAGACCACTAAGTCATGTGAACATTGTCATTACTGCCAATTTTCACCCACCTTGGCCTCCCAAAGTGCTGGGATTATAAAGGCATGAGCCGCCGTGCCTGGGCCATTATTGCCAATTTTCACACCACTATTTTTTGTTTCAAGCCAATCATAACCTTCTCCTAGCATCCTGTTCCTCCAACCAAGATTTCTAATTCCCAAACCAGCCTGATCTTTTCCTTCAATCAAGTTCCAACACAAAGGTAACGAGGTGGGGTTTGCCCAGAATGTACTTGGCACTCACTAAAAAAACATTTGTTCCTGAGTGAAAGGGCAACATACCTCTCCGATTCCTGCCAGCTCCAATTCCATTAATGAAACCAAGAACCACAGGAGCACTTTTGTCAACCATATTTTACTACTGATTGGTACTGACACACATTTAAAGCATTTAAATCCTCTTTATACATAACCTGGCTAAATAAGCCATGTTCTTCACTTCAGTGTGTACTCTTACAATTGTGTTTTGAAGCTCATATAGAGGATTTTGTAGTTGGTAACTTTGAAAATTTATCTGGCTAAACAACCCATCGTTTCAGATTGTACCAATTGCATGACAATGTCAAACTACATAATCATTAGAAAACCTGACATAAATGTCACTTATCCAAGTAACTGATAAAAATCCTGCAAAGAGCTAGGCAGAGAAAAGAGAGCCATGCATGCACATAAAATTCACCTCCTAAACTTCATTTCAGTCTGTTTTAATTCTTCCATCTTTCAAGGATTTATTATTAATACGCCAGAAGGATGACAGAGGAAGGTGAAAACTCTCATTTGAGGTAGTATTTTGGGCAGATCCAACAAGATAGGATACTTTTAAAACAGAGGCTGAATTTAGCATACTTATAATTGCTTACTTTCCCAGAAACACTCTAGAAGCCAGAAGAAAAAATGTTTCCTCTCGAAAAATCCTTCTAAAGATGCAATAATTCATATCATTACCCAAAGCTTCCTCATCAAAAATGTCTAACAAATGGTGTTTGAACGTGCTGGTAATTATGAAATACCATTTTTCATGACTTTGCTCAGTAAAAGCACAAAAAGACAAAAACACCCAATAAATTATATAACAGAAATTCTCTGCAATATTTCAATTTTTTAATTATTATTATATCTGTTATGGTAATGTGTGATCACTGACCTTTTATGTTATCACTGTAACTGGGAGCACCATGAACTGCACCCATAGAAGATAGTAAACTTAAGACAGTTGTGTGTGTTCTAACTGCTCCACCTACTGTCTGTTGTCCCCTGCCACTCCCATCTTTCTCCTCTCCTTAGACCTTCCTATTCAGCAGACACAATAATACTGAAGTTAGGCCATTATATCTAAATTAATAACTGAACAGTGGCCTCTATGTGGTCTTGTGCCACATCTCTCACTTTAAATAAAAACTATAAATGACTAAACTTAGTGAGGAAGGCATGTTAAAAGCTGAAATAGGCTGAAAGCTACTTCAAAAGCCAAGTTGTAAATGCAAAGAATAAGTTCTTGGAGGAAATTTAAAGTGCTACTCTCCAGTGAACACACAAATGATAAGAAAGCAAAAACAGCCTTATTGCTGGTATGGAGAAAGTGAGAGCAGTTTGGATAGAAGATCAAACCAGCTACAACATTCCCTTAAGCCAAAATGTAATCCAAAGCAAACTCCTAACTCTTCATTTCAATTCTATGAAGGCTGAGAGGTAAGAAAGCCACAGAAGAAAAGTCTGAAGCTAGCAGAGGTTAGCTCATGAGGTTTAATGAAAGCAGCTGTCTCCATAACATAAAAGTGCAAGGTGAAGCAGCAAGTGCTTATGGAGAAACTGCTTCAAGTTATCCAGAAGATCCAGCCAAGATAACTGATGAAAGTGACTACACTAAACACATGATTTTAAGTGTAGATGAAACAGCCATCTATTGAAATAAGATGTCATGCATTGACTTCTCTCTAACTAGGACTTTCATAGCTAGTGAGAAGTCAATGCCTAGCATCAAAGCTTCAAAGATTCAACAGGCTGACTCGACTTTTAGGTGCTAATATAGTTGGTGACTTTATTTTGAAGCCAGTACTTATTTACTATCCGGAAAATCCTAGGGCCCTTAAGAAATATGCTAAATCTACTCAGACTACGCCCTATAAATAAAACAACAAAGCCAGAATGATAGCACATCTGTTGGCAGCATGGGTTACTGGTTATTTTAAGGCCATTGTAGAGAGCTTAGATTTCTTTCAAAATATTAGTGCTTGCTGGGAAAACACCTAGTCACCCAAGAGCTCTGAGGGAGATGTATATAGAGATTAATGTTGCTTTCATGCCTGCTAACACATCTACTCTGCAGCCTATGGATCAAAGATTTGTTTTGATATTTAAGTCTTATTATTTAAGAAGTATATTTTGTGAGGCTACAGCTGCCATACATACTGATTTCTCTGATGGTTCTGGGCAAACTACATTAAAAACTTCCTGGAAAGGATTCACCATTGCTGATGCCATTAATAACATTCCTGGATGCAGTGGTGTCCGACTGGAGTCCCAGCTACTTAGGAGGCTGACAGAGGGCAGGGCAGGGAAGGGAAGAAACATTTGTGATTCATGGGAGAAGGCCAAAATATCAACATTAACAAGCATTTGGAAGAAGCTGATTTCAATACTCATGGATGACTATGAGGTATTCAAGACTTCAGTGGAAGAAGTAAGTGCTGATATGGTGGAAACAGCAAGAGAACTAGAATTAGAAGTAGCACCTGGGCCGGGAGCAGTGGCTCACACCTGTAATCCCAACACTTTGGGAAGTCGAGGCAAGTGGATCACCTGAGGTCAGGAGTTCGAGACCAGCCTGCCCAATATGGTGAAACCCCATCTCTACTAAAAATGCAAAAAATTAGCTGGGCATGGTGGCGAATGCCTGTAATCCCAGCTACTTGGGAGGATGAGCCAGGAGAATCACTTGAACCTGGGAGGTGGAGGTTGCTGTGAGCCGAGAAGGTGCCACTGCACTGCAGCCTGGACAACGAGAGTGAAACTCCATCTCAAAAAAAAAAAAGAAAAGAAAAGAAAAAAAAAATTAGAGCCTGAAGATGTGACTGACTTTATCATGACAATCTCACGATAAAACTTGAACAAGTGAGGACTGGTTTCATATGGAGGAGCAAAAAAAAAAGTGATTTCCTGAGATGGAATCTACTCCTGGTAAGGAGCTGTGAACATTGTTGAAAGGACAATAAAAGATTTACAATATTACATAAACCTAGTTGATAAAGCAGCAGCAGAGTTTGAGATTGACTCCAATGATAAAATAAGTTCTACTCTGCGTAAAATGCTGTTAAACAGCATCACATGCTGCAGAGAAATCTTTCATGAAAATAAGAGTCCATTGGCTGGGTGCAGTAGCTTACGCCTGTAATCCCAGCACTTTGAGAGGCCAACGTGGGCGGATCACTTGAGGTCAGGAGTTTGAGAGCAGTCTGGCCAATAGGGTGAAACCTCAGCTCTACTAAAAACACAAAAAATTAGCCGGATATGGTGGCATGTGCCTATAGTCCCAGCTACTCAGGGGGCTGATGCAGGAGAATCACTTCAACCCAGGAGGTGGAGGTTGCAGTGAGCAGAGATTATGCCACTGCACTCCAGCCTGGGTGACACAGCAAGACTCCATCTCAAAAACAAATACATTAAAAAAAAAAAAAAAAAAAAAAAAAAGAAGAGTCCATCAATGTGGCAAACTTTGTCTTATATCAAGAAATTGCCACAGCCACCTGAATCCTCAGCAACCACTACCCTGATCAGTAAGCACCCACCTACACTGAAGACGCTTCACCAGCAAAAAGATTACAATTCACTGAAGACTCAGATAATCATTAGCATTTTTTAGCCAGAAAGTATTTAATTACCGGCTGGGCGCGGTGGCACACATCTGTAATCCTAGCACTTTAGGAGGCCAAGGTGGGCGGATCATGAGGTCAGGAGTTCAAGATCAGCCTGCCCAACATGGTGAAACCCCGTCTCTACCAGAAATACAAAAATTAGCCAGCGTAGCGGCACGGGCCTGTAATCCCAGCTACTTGAGAGGCTGAGGTAGAATTGCTTGAACCCAGGAGGCAGAGGCTGTCATGAGCTGAGATTGCGCCACTGTACACCAGCCTGGGCGACTGAGCAAGATTCCGTCTCAAAAAAAGAGAAAGTATTTAATTACTATATGTACATCATTTTCTTACACATAATTCCACTGTTCAGTTAGCAGACTACAGCACAGTGGAAACATAACATACATACACTGGGAAACCAAAAAATTTACGTGACTTACTTTATTGCAGTATTTGCTTGATTATTGTGGTCTGAAAACAAGTCTGCAATATCTCCGAGGCATGCCTATATTTACTAACTTGCAAAGCAATACAAAATATGCTTCTGAAATCTCTAGTGTTATGCAGTATACAGTTCAGCCTACTAGAAGATTAAAAACTAACATCTGCAATTAGGAATTTCCTTGGTGAGTATCTTTTAAAAGTCTAAAGTACTCTTGAAGAACAGTGCTATGATTTGCTGGCAAGTTATAAAGGGACAAGCTTTAAAGAGTCCACATAATGGAATATGACTCAGGTGTCAATTTGATAATCTGTTGATCCATGATAATTTATAACGGAGATTATTCCATTCCAAATTTTTTCTATATTTCTCTGCATGTGGTCAATATTATATAATTTAGGTTTCACTAAGAATCGGGATATGTAAGCCCTAGAGCTGAGTTGTTCAATACAGTAGCCACAAGTCATACTTGACTACTTATATTAAAAATTCAGTTCCGGGTCAAGCACGGTGGCTCACGCCTTTAATCCCAGCACTTTGGGAGGCTAAGGTGGGTGGATCGCTTGAGGTCAGGAGCTCAAGACCAGCCGGGCCAACATGGCAAAATCCTGACTCTACAAAAAATACAAAAATTAGTAGGGCGTGGTAGCTCACACCTGTAGTTCCAGCTACTCAGGTGGCCGAGGCACAAAAATCACTTGAACCTGGGAGGTGGAGGTTGCAGAGAGCTGAGATCGTGTCACTGCACTCCAGCCTAGGTGACAGAGTGAGACTCTGTCTCCAAAAAAAAAAAAAAAAAAAATCAGTTATTTAGCTGCATTAGCCACATTTAAAGTGCTCAATAGCCATGTATAGCTAGTACAGCTATAGCAGTGAAAAGCACAAGTACAGAACATTTTCATCATCATAGAAACTCTATTACACAGTGCTACCCTAGAGGTTTATGTCAGGAACAGGAGGTGTTCTGTCAGATCATAAGGGAGAGTCTTGGAAATGAGCATCATTATAAAATACTTCATTCATGCTAAAAAATAGCTGGGGAAAAGGGGGAAAGACAGGCGGTCTCACTGCTAAAGGAAACTGACACTTACCAAGGACTTACATTTCAGACACTGTGACAGGCAGGTACTTTATCCTCACAACACCCATAGGAAATATGTGCAGTTATTATAAATCATCTCAATCTTATATCATTTATGAGCATATTTTACCCATTTTGCAGATGAGAAACCTGATGCCCAAAGATAATTTGCAGTGAAGCTGAAACTGAATCCCAGTTTTACTGACTCCCAACATGTATTTTCTTCACTATTTATGCTGCTACTATACAACTCCTTGTGAATGAGATACCAGATAAAGCCACCCATTACTCACTTGTATCAAGCTCCAAAAAACAAATAGTTCATAAGATCATAATTTAAGACGTTTAAGGTTGTATAGATGTTTGAGATGGCTTGTTATTCATATTAATTTAATTCTGTTGCGCCAGGTCTGGTCCCAGAGGCAAGCCCAAGCCTTCATTTATTTTACTTTCCAAACCTCATAAATGGCCTATAGTAAAACAAATATATCTCGTCTAGGAATATAACACCACAAACTTTCAGTAAAGAAACCTTTAGGGATCATAACAAAAAAGAAATCTACATAAATCAGCTGTTCTTTTCAAAAGTTTCTTTTTTCACAAAAAGAACCAAACCACAACAGGAAAACATGCACAATTTCAATGCTTGCCACCAAGTAAGACATTTCTTGATGGCACATACTCCTCCTGCTGCTGCTGCTAGCATATGCTGGTTTTATGAAGCTCATTATTTGTTTATGCTAAATCCTACTGCTTTGAATGCAGCATATTTTTCAGCGTTTGTGAAAAGTATGTGAACTATATAAAAAAAACTACAGTGTTTTGTCCTATGAACACTTTAAAATACCATTTCCCTGATCTTTCCCATAATGAAAAGACTACTTAGTCATAGTATATAACCAACACTTAATCTCTATTGTGAAACCCAAAAGTAAAATAAGGACAGGAACATAAGTAACTTTAAACCAGAACTACACAGATTTTAATGACCAAATACATAAAGTAAACACCACAAGCCAGAATCCAAATTATACCAAGTGACTTGCTATAATTCTGTGTGTACTTTCCGTTCTTTCAGTTTCTAATTACCTTGGGATTTTCAAGCATCAGTACAAAAATAGTTGACATATTTCTAAAGCCAAGAGTGTTTTGCATATAAAATGACTTAGCATTTCTCGTTTTATCTTTGAAGAAAACTGTAATTCTAAAAGCTCTTCAGGTTATAAAATGCCAAAAGAATAGCACATCCTCAATAATCTGAAGAATCTCCACAAAAGACAAAAACTAATAGTAATATCAGGAAGGCGATAGGGCTGAAATAATCCTAACTGCAGCATGGCGCATTTGATTTGTGTGGACTCAAAAAGAGCTCTAGCCCTCCAAATGGAGTTACAAGACCTTCTAAATAAAAGAAGTTCCAAGAAATACACTCAAAGCAGTTTCTTGATTCCATTAAGAACAAAGAAAATGTTTACCATTTAAAATCTTGTTATTTTTTGTTTACTTGAATTCAGGTTAACTCTATCTTACACACAAAAAATATTTAAATTCTAGATTACTAAACTGGGTGACGTTTTCTTTTCACAAGCAATTAATTCCAAAAAGCCTACCTAAATAATTATATATTTTTTTGCAACAGCTATAGAACATACTTTGCAATTTTTACTAAGCATCAACAAAAAGTTATTATATTTGCTACTGGAGTTCAGAAACAACAATCATTAAAAACAACATCCAACAACAAATTCCTTCAAAAAATAAATTGAGATCAAAGCATGAAAGCATGTAAAATGATCAGAAAGGTAGCCACTGATGAATAATGCAATAAAGGACAAAAAAGAAATCTATTCAATGGCCAAAGCAAACTACCACAGATGAAAAAACCATTTGTGCCTTCAATTCCACTTTAAGTCTTAAGCATGTCAAATCCAAAATATCCCAGGACATGAGGATTTTCCCTTTAAAAGCATATTCTCTGTATACCACTCAATATTTTTTTCCTCCAATAGCTTGCATTTCATTATGCAAGTCTCTATGTCTTGTTTTGTATTATGAGCAACTCCTCTGTAAATCTTTCAGGGTTTAGGTGCTACCTGACTTTAGATCTGAAGAGAAGATACTGTGAAATACAGATTCAGTAAGCGATTCTCAAATGGGAAATGCTGTCACTTCCATGGAAATGTACAGTGGTGTTTTTGTTTTGTTTTGCTTTGTTTTCTAATTGTCACTAGGGAAATTCTACTGGCATTTAGAGCCCAAAGGATACTAAATTAATTGTATTACATAGGGCAGTTTTGATAACTGGTTATCCCACCCAAATGCCAATACCTATTCCGTAGTGAAACAAACCAAACTGACCCCACATCTCCTGTGGATGCTACACCCTACATAATGCCGGTTCAGTTAGCTCTGCTCAGCTATGCCACTTCAACCCCATGTCTCTCTTCTCCTCTATTCAAGGTAATTACGGTTGCTGCCTGAGGCAAGGGTACAGACATCCTTATTCAATTCTCTGTGATATGATGAAAAGAATTTAACTGGTGTTCAAGAAAAAAAGGATAACAAAGAAAAAAGTGCCAGCTACCTGAATTTTCTGAATTACAAATCATTCCTCTGGGTTTATGCTGCATCTTAGGAACTCACCTCCAAGAACTATGGTTAAACAATAATTATTTTTCTTGGTAATAAATAAATAATATAATAAACATTTATATTATTTTTTTTTCTTTTGAGACAAGGTCTCACTCTTTTACCCAGGCTAGAGTACAGTGGCACAATCACACCTCACTGCAACCTTGACCACGTGGGCTCAGATGATTCTCCTACCTCAGCCTCCCAGAGTAGCTGGGACTACAGGCATGCACCACCATGCCCAACTAATTTCTGTATTTATATATTTGTTTTGTAGAGATGAGGTTTCACCATGTTGCTGAGGCTGATCTCTAACTCCTGGGCTCAAGTGATCCACCTGCCTCAGCCTCCCAAAGTGCTGGGATTGCAGGCATCAAATACCGCATCCAGTCTATACTTCTATTTTTAAAATAATCAAAACTAGCCATAAATTCATGAGCATTATCATACAGCTAAACGACTAATCTGCTAACTCTTTACTGAGTCATACTGCACATGAAAATGTGGGCTGAAATCAACCTTTTCTCACAGAGATTTCTGAACATTTTCCCCAATTACTGGAATTAAAGAAAGACAAAATGTACCACATCACTTTAAAGCTCATAAAAAAGTTTTCTTAGAAAACAGAATTTCCCAAAGCTCATTACAAACGCTTAAATACAATATCCTAATTTTAGAGCCACTATTATCGAACACAAGTAGCAGAAACACAACCTTAAAATTTGTGCTATTTTCATTAAGAACCTAAATTTTTTGATCAACAGTCTTTAAAAAAGTTACTAGTCTTAAATAAGAAATGCCCAGGCTATTTAGTAATCTGGATCTTTTTGTTTGTTTTTTTGTTTTGAGATGGAGTCTCGCTCTGTCGCCCAGGCTGGAGTGCAGGTATGATCTTGGCTCACTGCAACCTCCGCCTCCCAGGTTCAAGTGATCTCCTGTATCAGCCTCCCAAGTAACTGGGATTACAGGTGCTTGCCACCATGCCCGGCTAATTTTTGCATTTTTAGTACAGACGGAGTTTCACCATGTTGGCCAGGCTGATCTTGAACTCCTGACCTCAAGTGATTCACCCACCTCGGCCTCCAAAGGTGTTGGGATTACAGGCATGAGCAACCATACCTGGCCTATTAAGCAACATTGTTTTTGTTTCAAAATTCACTTATCATTCCATCAATCTACAGAGTAGAAAATCCAACAAAATAACTGTGGCCAATGGTAATGTTAATTCCTTCTACTTATAGTTTACCTTAAGCTATCTGAAATGACTTATGAAATAAACCAAGGTTTGAAAAACACAAGCATGTGAACAAAGAAATTAACAAGTGCCTTACATAAAGGAGCTCAGAAAACATTTTCACCCTAATTCCTTTGCAGTTATTTCACAAATAAATAGTTTCTTTTCACTCTGCTTCTTGAGCAAAGATCCCCAACGTCTCTCTCTTTTAGGAGTATTTGCCTTGTCCCTGGATTAAAATTTAAGCCACGCCTCTATGGCCCTCGACTAAATTTTTAAATAAAATTATAAACACTCTTTTACACAAGAAACTAGTATTTTAATTATTAGTAGTCATAATACTAATCATATGTCCTAGTTACTATGTGCCAAACACCCTGCTAATCATTTTATTTTCATTATTTCATTTTCTTTTCATAATAGTTTCTTTTTTTTGAGATGGAGGCTCACAGTGTCACCCAGCCTAGAGTGCAGTGGTGAGGTCTCAGCTCACTGCAAGCTCCGCCTCCCGGGTTCATGCCATTCTCCCGCCTCAGCCTCCTGAGTAGCTGGGACTACAGGCGCTCACCACCATGCCCGGCTAATTTTTTGTATTTTTAGTGGAGATGGGTTTTCACCGTGTTAGCGACGATGGTCTCGATCTCCTGACCTCGTGAGCTACCCGCCTCGGCCTCCCAAAGTGCTGGGATCACAGGCGTGAGCTACTGTGCCCGGCCCATAATAGTTTCAACATGGTATTACTGTCTCCATTTTATAGGTGAGAAAACTAAGGTGGAGAGCAGTAAATGATTTATCCAAGAACCTTCGGTTATAACATGGAAGAATCAAACCTAGGTCTAGCTGATGGCAAAGTCCATCTTAAAGTATTAATACTTTACAATACTATCTCTGAATTAAAAAAAAAAATACCCCAAGGTTTTATTTCATTATGAAACCCAAACAATAGCCATCCACCTCATACAGCCATCCTCCTGCAAAGTACCTTTAATAACTCAGATTTGCTTTGCCTTTACAGTCTCCAGATTGGAAGGATTACATTTTGAGAAATAGAGTCAGGTATTAAATCACTCAAGACAATGGAAGCCTTCAACTAAACAATATCCACTAACTCAGTAATAAGAATTCTAAATATGATAACACAGGCAAATACTGGTAATTTTACTTTATCCAACCATACTTTGTTCCATAACAATCATATTAAAGACAGCTACCACTTACTGACTGCTTGTTTTGTGTCAAATGCTTACACTATTTCTATGGCAGAAGTTATTTATCTCCATTTTACATATGAGGAAAAAAAGATGCAGAAAAAGACTTGCCTAACCAGCTGGTTAAATAGTAAAGCTTGTAATATGAACAGACTCTAAACCGAAGCTCTTTCAGCAGAAGAAAATGTTTCAGAATACCCCATAAAAAGCTATTGGGGGTTGGAGGGAGAACCCTGCAAGTCTTTCTGTCTTGCCACCTCTAAATAGATTCCTACTAAATGACAGTGTTCACATACATACTTTTGAAATTTTAATTTATACAATTATTTCATTTAGAAAACCAATGGGATAAAGTTATTTAAATTAATTAAGGTATCTATTTTCTCTGTGTCCTAAGTATAAAAATAGTTCTATCCAGCAAATGGATGTACACTATTTTTAATCAATTTATTACTAGATCTAAGTTAGTAACTGAGTTTAAGTTAGAAATACTAATGCTATTTTATACACATCAATACAGGTTATATCAGAATGTTAACAGAAAACCCATAGAATGCTGCCTGCTTCATTCAGTTAAATTTAACTTACTACAAATATCCACAAAATCTATAAACACTTAATATCTCAATTTTTCAGATTTGTAAAATTTAAAAACAATCTTTGTTTGGCAAGAAAAAAAAACTGTAGCATTTTTTAAATGTGGCATAAACAGAGGCAAACGGATTTGTTAATAACAAAATGCAGTGAGATTAATGAAGGACAAAGAAAGTTGAATTAGATCAGATAAAAGCTACTCTTGAAATGAGTAATTTGAGTAGTTCTATGGGATGGCAGCATTCTAAGAGTCAGCAGCTACTAAAGCTCCCACCTATTAGTTAAGGGTGATAGTGAAGGGGCAAGGGTACAGTACCTGATGATGGGGAGGTCGAGGCCCCGCTGCAAACTGAGAAAAGGAGGGAAAACAAACACAAAAGGAAAGGCACAAAGAGTCAGAAACACCACAACAAAAACCAAAATTTCACACAATATGCCAAAAGAAAAAAAACCCACAGCGGGGAAATAAAAAACAACACACAAAACAGTCAAAGCTTTGCTGCAGGACAGTGACAGACAGGTACTAAGATTCAACAGGTTAACACCACTATCAGAATAGTTTGTCATTTATCAGCTGGGAGAGAAACAGGCTATGCTGTTAGGCATGTAAGGTACTCTCTGATAGGACTATTTTTTTAAAAACAACAACCCTCAAATAAGGCAAAAGAAAGTTTGAAAAATTAAGTGGTTACATTAAGACAAACGTGAAAACCAAGTATGCTGTATGTAACTGATACAGCTGGAGGAAATGAGAAAGTTTTTACATTACAAGACCTAACCAGGAGATAATTACAAAGTCCAGCAGGAAGCAAAAAATGTAAAAGGATTAATTGCAAATTTTCTTAAGTTAAATGGGATATCTTATCCATGAAATGGAAGTTTCAATATCTTAATTTCTTAGAGTTAAAGAAAAATTTTTTTATCTCACACACACACACACACACACACACACACGTTTAAATGCAGTTAACTAGTATAGTTTAATACCAGGCATGTCACGGCAAACAGCTAGTAAAGAACATCAGTCTCCAACACAATTAATCCAAGTGGTATTCTTACAGACTTGAGAAGGAAAAAGAGTAAATAAATCATATCTCTTAATTACTATAGACAACAGCAAAGCACTGTGTATATGTACCTATTGTTATCTAAGAATAAAGCACAAAGAAATGTAATTCCTCAGCTAAATCACTGAGTACTTGAAAGTGGCTAATATATATTCCAACCCTTCCACTAACTTAGAATAAAAGAAAAAGTTTTTTCACCTATGTGAATTTTAACTGCTAAACCTCTAGGATCAAATAATTCACTAGGCCAAATTTGGGTTTGAATACATTTTAACTGAAAGGAACAGACAAAAATATTGGGTTATGTAGAGCCATATTCTGGATACTAATACATTAGCTATTGTAATGTTAACCATCCTCTTCAATAGTAAAAGAAAATATTTAGAAAGCAGTGCTTAATGTAAACCATATACAGGGTTTTTATCTAATATATTTAAGGAGCTAAAATATATGTCTTTGGCTGTCTTATTTTCTCTATAGAGACTTCCTTCTGTCAGCTTAACACTACAGATGAATTAGATTGACGATTAAGAAACAATCTCTCATGCTCAGCATTTAAGTTATGTGCAATACTGACTTGCAAAACATTTGGAATTAGTTCCCCAACTACCATTAGTTCATATTTTAAAATTTCAACAAATTACAGTAGAACACATGGCCACAATGTAGGAGACAGCTGAAAACAGCTCTGTCAAGAATTCACCTCAGAAGCTAAAATGTCACCTATTGTTCAAGTAATGAAAAGTACATTAATGACCTATAAGGTTGGGTTATGTTAGGTCAGCCATCATATTTGGCTAATCAATATAATACAGCTTTTCAGAATGATGATAACTGGCAGCTACAGTTCTTGCAGGAAATTTTCTCTTCAAAGAAACTGAGGTCTTATATTTTCAGTTTTCCAATTAGGAGAAGAAAACATCATACTTCTGCTATGGACAAGAATAAGCAATACCAGGCATGTGGTATGAAAGTCGGGAGTGGAGTATGAAATGTTTCTTCCTGACACTTTTGAAGAAAATGGAAGAGAGGGGCCATGTTACAAAATTAACCTGAGTATGGCAGTACCTGTCTTATCACTGTTCCACAGAAAATGCCCCATTTTCAAGGCTCTAAAATAAAAGCTAAAACTTTGTACAGTTTGAATGTTCCAGTCAAAAGAGAACTTTCTATGAACAAGAAGAGTATCTTATAAAATTACACATATATAAAAACAAAAGCAAGAAAGAAAATCCCAACTTAAGTTAGTAGAAAGTGCCCTAGGAAAGTACCCTAGTCTATTTTGCACTAGTCACCATTGGCTATTGAGTTTTTCATTTGAAATGACAATAGTCTTAATCCTATGGGTAGCTGTAAGCAACAGAACAAACTGTAGTCGCTGCTGGCTCATGTTAAAAATAGAAATTTTTCTTTCTTTTTTCTTTCCTTTTTGTTAAAGAAGGGTCTTTAAGACGGTGAGGACTGTAGATATAAAGGAAAGCAGCCTTCTGTGAACTTGCATCCAATGTTAATGCCACCCACCCACTTACTCACCCCTTCTATGCACAGTTGGTAACTGAGCATGGCCAACATAACACTGATATAATTTTGACACAATACCACAAATTATAAAAATAACCAATGGTTAGAGTTACTACAAAAGCCAAACTGTCTCCCTCTCCAAATTAAGTATTTAATAGCTTCACTACTTTAGACAGGCTATTAAAAACAACAACAGCAACAACAACAACAACAACAACTAACACTGTTTAAAAGTTCCAATAAAACGAGAAAATGGAACAGATAGCTTATCAGTGTTTTTATTACTTTTGAAAAAGATTTTCTTTCCATATTATGAATTTAACTAAGATTCTAAGCATCAAGTAGAAAGAGAGGCACAAAGATAACCTGAAGGAGGGAGGGAGGCCATTTGAAGCCAGTTGGATTGCAAAGGCAGCTGTCCAGGGAAGAACAGAAAAGCCTAAAACTGTGCAATTGCCAATGGCCTATTAATGCAGAAATAGAATGGAGTAAGCTTTAGCTGCTCTACAAAGCCACAGGAAGAGGCCCTTCCTTAATGTAACAGCTTACCTCTCCTCACCAGTTGGGACAGCTATGAGATGGATGAGACTAGACTATGACAACTTGGGATGTAAACAGAAAATGCAATCGTGCCAAATTTCAGACCCCAACTTCACCCTCCCAGAGCAAAAAAAAAAAAAAAAAAAAAAAAAAAAAAAAAAAAAACACAATGGCAACAACAACAAAAACCCCATAACAAAATAAAGAAAATCAAACCTAAAACAAGAAGCAAGAGTAGTCTGGAGTCTGCTAGTCTTGCACTTGTTTTAGGGTATGTAATGGAATGTTACGTGTGTGGTTTTTAGTAATGGGGTGGGTAATGGTCACTAGCAGAGCAGATGGCAAAAACTGTATAGAGAATAGTATCTGAAGAGTTTATGACCACAGAAAAATGGCTGACAACTACAGACAATTTCCTCCTTAATATTCAATTATAAAATTGAAAGGGAGTAAAAAGAAGCCTTGATATTTATCTTTTAAATTCAAATTTATCTGAAAGGGATATCTCACTTCAAGTTTAAAATAAAGAAAAATCTAAACCCCCAAATTCTTCCTGACTAATTCCCAATAGAGAACACCCACCCAATTTGTTATTCTTTTCCCCACTATGCCTGGCAGAAACTGCCATGCTAGGTTGAACTTTCAGAGAGGAAGCAATCAATGCATTTCTGTTCATCAGCCAATAAATGGATGTGGTCAAAAATATTAAGTGCCAGAGGCACCACTGCCTGCAAGAAGTACAGTTTGTTATATTGCTTACAATGCAGTATTTTATCCAGCCTCTTCCAGCCAAGGACCTGTAAACGGGAGTCTGTTCCAAAACCTTCCTCCTCTTCCAGTTGTCTGTGCAATGTATTGGCACTGTTCTGCTGGGCTGTCAAAAAAACTGGTTTAGAGATGCAGCTCTTCAGTCAGGTTCTGCGCCAGTTCTAACCATGTAAATTTAATTCATTTTCTTTTTTGATAATCAGAAAAGAGGGGTGGGGGCATAGAGAAAGAGGGCCAAAGAATTCTTTGCAATAGGAGCTTACCATAATGTTCCATGTTTAATTATTAGAACCAGGGCCTATCTAAATTGATCTGGTGAGATCTCAGACCCAAGTAGTAAAGTGTACACATCCCTGAACCATTCTCATAACAAAACCTGTATCAGACATCTTATTGACCATTTCAGCAAAAAAAGAGACAAGCAAACAGGCAACTAGGACCAAAGTCCCACCTCTTTAGAATGGTTCCTCCACCCACTGGGGAGAACCAGGATCTAAGAACAGCTGTTGGAGAACAGGGCAACAGGGAAAAGGAAAATAGAAAAAGGATAAGAAAGAGATTACATTTTGGTGCAGACTATGCTCTCCTAGTTCTTTGAGTAAGTCTTTGGTACATTTAAACAATTATAAATTCATGCATAAAACGAAATGAATAGGAGCTAATGCAATGAGGTATTCCTGCACTCCAGGCAAAAAAGCAGGGGCAGAGAACAAAAAGAAATCCCTGTATTCTGAAGAATACACAGAGCTGAGGTACAAAGAGGGATGTGAGATACACAATGTGAGATGTTACAGAAGCACCTTCTAGCCAAAGTTAATCATGCAGGGCAGGAAACGATGTTCTAAGGAATGGAGAGCTGAAGCCACTGTATACTTTTGTGAAACAAAGGATGAACCTTGTGTAAATTCTCAGTCTTGGCAGTACTTACTGCAATTCACGTAAAGGATGAAAAAGAGGATGATAACATTTACATTTGTATCACAATTTATTTACCATTTGAATAAATGAATACACTCACTGGTATATGTCATGCACATACCCACACCGTCAAATGGTGAGAACAGATCTAATAACACTGATTGAAAAGTCCTGCTTCCCCAAACCACTGGGATTTGAGAATTTAATTAGTGAAATTCAATTTACTCCTAAAATCATTGTACTTTACTCTTACCTGGATTTTGAACAGTACAACTAACAAAAATTATAAGCTGAAATAAAGTAAACTTGAATGCAACCAGACTTAAAAATCATGCTATAGAAAAGTATTAAAAGGGGGTGGGGGGCTAAAAGCTCCACCTCTTCTTTTTCTCAATAAATTTAATTATTGCTATAGGTAAGGTCTGAAAATGCAAAGCTAACAAATAATAGTAGTAGTCATAATAATAAATCATCTTTGGAAGAAACTTCCAAAATCCAGTAAAAATATTTGGCAAAGAAACCCAAGCCACTACACACACAAACATAGGTAGAGAATGTAATTTGCTATAAGCTTCTGCTTACTTACCGGAGAACGGGTTTGAGGTTGTGAATTCATTGTCTGAGGGGCTTGAGGGTATACCAGCGTGGTTGGACCTGCATTCTGTCCAGAGGGATAAGGCGTCTGTCAAAGAATGGCAAGAACAACATAGTATTTTTTAAAAAGATGGCATGGCAATTCAAGTTCAAGATGTTTTATAAAAGTTTATAGAAGTGGTTATTAATGTGGTTTACAGTTCTACTTTTTAACAATTTAACTTATCACAATATCCAGTAGCTCAAAATCAAGTGCAGTTCCTTTTTTTTTTTTTTTTTAATTAATGAACTGGGGTGTCGCTCTGTCACCTGGGCTACAGTGCAATGGCGCAATCATGGCTTGGTGCAGCCTCAAACTCATGGTTTTAGGTGGATCCTCCCACCTCAGCCTCTGGAGTAGCTGGGACTACAGGCACACAGCACTGTGCTGGACTAATTTTTTTCTTTCTTTCTTTTTTTTTTTTTTTGCAGAGACAGGGTCTCACTTTGTTGCCAAAGCTGGGCTCAAACTCCAGGCCTCAAGCAATACTCCTGCCTTGGCTTCCCAAAGCGCCTAAACAACTTTTTAATTTTTTTTAAGAGATGGAGTCTTGGTATTTGCCCAGGATGGTCTCGAACTCCTGGGCTCAAGAGATCCTCTCGCCTCATCCTCTTCAGTAGCTGGAACTACAGGCAAGAGCTTCCTTACCAGCTAGTGCAACAGTGTTTAAGTTACCATAAATCTCCTGATAAAAGGACATCCACAACCCAAAATCTAGGTGTAATTATTTTTCTTTTTTTGTGCATTAAGGCATTTTATTTACAAGTATGTATTATGTTGCTAGAAAAAGCATCCCAGAACTTTCCCTCCTGTGTGTTTCACCTTGCCTCTTCAAGGTTCCTGATGCCAGGTAAGGTTGTCAGTGCAATGAAACAAAATCGACAGGATGAGAGCGGATTATTCTGCCATTTTTTTCTAGATCTTTGAGTTGCACATCATATCTCAGGCTGATCACTCCACACTTGTTTAACCTGCCTGTGAGGTTCACAACAATTTTTCCCTGCTCTCTGATCATCAATGATTTCAAATTTGCCAATGTAAATTGCCTTATCATGCCTCATCATCATGGTTAGAAGGAAAGCATGACCTAGTAAGAATCTGGTGGTTACCTCTCTATTCAGCATTGCTGATGCTCCTGAGAGCATCAACCAGAACATTCATATACACAATTGTGGCAGCACAAAAAGATGAAGGAAACACTAGGTACAATTATTTGAAATTATCAATGCAAAGAGGACCTACTGTGAATTCATCTAGTTCTGAAATGGATAGCCCAAACCACAAACAAAATCAAACACGGATGAGAAAACTTGCTTTTGCTATGGTGTGCTTTCCTTGAAGAAGACATCTCAAAGCCACAATTAGCAGTCCACACAGTTAAATGTTACATATTGCTGTAATCTGGCCAAGACTTACATACCTTAATCCTTTTAAATGATCCCATAAAAATCAAAACCAATAAGAACCTTATACAAAACCTTAAAATAAGTAATAACGTAATACACACAGCTAATTTATCATATATTTTCTGAAAATAAAAACATAAGCTTTTCATGGCAAATCCATGCCAATTGTTACTATTAAACTGTGTGCTATTCAATATTTTTCTTAAAAAATGCTTGTAACGTATTTAAAATGAAATGCCACCAACAACAATGGACATATACCCACAAGACTTGGACTGAAATCCTAACAATTGCTACTGAATACCATTGTTAGTTTGGGCAACTCATTTATCTTTCCCATGAATGTAAACAGGAACAACACACGTACCTCTCAAGGTAGTTTGTGAAGATTAAATGAGATAAAGTAAAATATTCCCAAAGCACTTTTATTTACCACTATCCCACATCTACGAATGAGGAAACCAAGGACTGAAAAACTGAAGTATCTTATCTAAGAAAACAAAGTAAATAATATATCTGGAAAGTATTAGCATCTGTTGACCATTTAATGTTTAGCCAGATCACCAATTTTAAAGGAAATATTTGACAGGATTCATCACACCTTCCAAATAACAAAACAAAACAAAATTTCTTTTTCTTTTTCTTTATGAGTCATACAAAACAAAATTAATGGCTTCATATTAGACACATAGGCTATATGGCAATCTTTCAACATGGTAACCTTAATATAGCCATCTCTGTAGCTGACACTAAGGTTCAACATCAGATTGATTTCCTTTCCTACTCTAGTTCTACTAAATCTAGCCACTAACCTAAAAATATGGCAGTGAAGTATCTCATGTCTATCAAATAATTAATACATGGGTCAAACACTACCTAAAACTTATTCAAAGTTTTCTTATCAACGATTATTTACAGCAATGTTTCAGACACAATGTTTATGTGTATGTATCACATTCAAAGTCTGAAAGGCTGAAAGTTTGACTATTTTAACTTAAAAAAACATGAGGAATGAATTTCTTATTAACTCTGGCTCCACTGAGATAGGGAAACTATTTCTTCAACTTCTATTAGAGAATTTGGATATAGTTTTAAAAGAGAGCACCAATTTCATTCTTCATTAAATTAAAAAAAATTAAGTATTCATAAAGTAATTTCTCAGTAATGAGGCTCTTTGATCTTAGGATTTATTTTGACACTAATTTAATTTGGTGGTATTCTGAAGCAGGAGTTTCTAAATGTCAAGATATTAAATATAACATTGAAATATATCACTTACAAAAACATAAAGAAATGTTACCTCTTTCTATACTTCAATTAGAGGAACACTTTCTTCTCTCATAGTTGTTGTACTATTGAAATAGAAAGGGAATCCATAGTATTTCATTGAACATGCTAAAAATATACATGACAACCTTATTTGACTTCAGTCAAAATTTTAACAGTATTTTCAACACTCAAGCCAAATAAGGCAACATAGAGCCAAATGAAAATGCAATATGTGAATGGGCAGTCAAAGATAAAATTCTTTTGTTCAGAAAGAACACCCTTCCTGATCACACGTATGGCTGGGGCTCTGTCAACAGTGTTCCCAATGCGCCTTTTTCCAGATTATATCCTTGCTCTGAAAATGATTACTAAAAAAACAAAAAATTATTTTCTTATGTCTTAGGCTTTCTACTCTAAAAAGACTAAAAAAATAATAATCAAGTACTTCTTTTCATATTTACTTTGTACATATGCCAAGAGCTAATTCAGACTCTGTACACAAGTAGCTTCATCGAATGGAAAGCACAATCTCTAATGCAGCCACATACAGAAGTAATTGTTCTGTCACAATGTATGCCATTATACCACCAGCAATACGGAATGCTTAACAGTGTCACATGACAAAGAAATTTTGCCAATAGATCATTCAATGATCATTCAGAGCATTTTTCCATTCTCTGTGGATGCCTTTAGAAACTTCTTAGGAATGGTATGACTTGTTACCTATCATTGCTGTAAGCAGTGCAACTGTAAAAGATGCCTCTACTCTTTTATCTCCTCTTCATTTAATGATTTATTCTAGAATAATTTCCTTAATTTACTACCATGCTTTGTTGAAAAATAATGCAAAAGTTTCAGTGGGAACATACTTTGACCATGTTTCACATCAAATGCATAGAAAACTAGAGACAGATCAATGAATAATCATTTCAATAATAATCAGAGCTTCTATTTGTACTTTCCCTTTTCAAATAATTTCAAAGTCATCACAAAGATTTACTTCTCCAAGGACATACGGGTGAACACACAGAAGTTACACTGCAATCCAGTATACTGTCCAAGTTGATGAGTTACAGATATCTGTTCTCATTTCCATTATTAATTTTATGTTTCAATAAACCTTTTTTAATACTTTTTATATTGGGGGAGATAAGAATGCAATAGTGACAGCAAACCCAGCAAATGATGTAAATTAATAATGTTACTGAAGAAAAGCCAATTACAATAGTCCTTATATAACCCTTAAATTCCTAATGATATTAAAAGCAGTGATTTGGACAGTCAACCACAGGTAGAAATGGTGAATTCCATTATAAGACAAAACAAACTAACACTGCATATCAAGTATAACAAGACTCCAGACGTGATGGTTTTCAAACCACAGACATGCGAAAAAATAAATCTACATTTCCTATTTTCACAATATAGTACAATGGACTTAAGCTAACAAAAATAATTATAACATAAAACATTTATTTAGCTTTTACTAGGTTTCAGGTACTATTATAAGTACTTTATATAAAGTCAGAGATGACATGCCATTTCTTGTTTTAAGATTCTGCCATCACCTAAACTGAATTCTGCCATAAAGATTAAACTCAGTATTGTACACGCTGTATGTGAACAAACATAAATCTGACTAAAAAACTAAGCTGCCAACTTTTCAAAGAGCTATAAAGGGCCAGGTGCAGTGGCTCACGCCTGTAATCCCAGCACTTTGGGAGGTAGAGACAGGCAGATCACCTGAGGTCAGGAGCTCAAGACTAGCCTGGCCAACATGGTGAAACTCTGTCTCTGCTAAAAATACAAAAATTAGCTGGGTATGGTGGTGGGCACCTGTAATCCCAGCTACTTGGGAGGCTGAGACAGGACAATCGCTTGAACTCAGGAGGCAGAGGCTGCAGTGAAACAAGATCATACCACTGCAATCCAACCTAGATGACAAAAGCAAAACTTCATCTCAAAAAAAAAAAAAATCTATAAGGTAATACCGAGCACATTTTAAATATGCTTATCCTTTTGATTCTATGATTCCACTTCAGGGAACTCACTCTGTGAATATATTCACAATGGGCCCTTCCTAAAAGAAAAAAAAAATACTCAAAAACAAAAAAAACTGGAAATATTCTAAATGTCTATATATAAAAAAGGTGAGATTATGTACTTAGTCACTGAGAGAATATAGAATAATCTTTAGAATGAATCAAGTCAACATACACCATGGAAAGATGTCCATAATAATATCAAGTGACAAAAGCAAATTGTAGAATTTTTAAGTATAAAAAGATTCTGTCTTAACTTTAAAAACTAAACATATGCACATAGTACATATATCAACCAATGAAGATAAACGTCTTAGAGAAATATGTAGCAAATTTTAAATTGACTACTTCAGAGACAGTTATAAAGAGTATACAGGATACAACTTATAGGTTTTATTTTATATACTTCTGTATTATGTTTTTACTGTCCAATGATCAGTAGGATTATTTTACAATAAAAATTTAATAAAGAAGACCTCTGTCCTCCAGCTTCTCCTGCATGAAATACAAACATGCCAAGCAAGCTGGGTGCAGTGGCTCATGCCTGTAATCCCGCTTGGGGAGGCCAAGGTTAGAGGATCACTTGACAACAGGAGGTTGAGGCTGCAGTGAACTGTAAATGTGCCACTGTACTTCACCCTGGGTGACAGAGTGAGAACCTGTCTCAAACAAATGAACAAAAAACAAAGCAAACCAGAATATCCAGTAGGAAGTCTGCTGTTTCATAGAGTTCTAAATAATTTTTGATAATAAAAATTAAATCAACAGCATTAGCAGAAATCTAGCACAAAGAAAACACTGTGCTGTAGGCTATATGCGTAAATAAGGCCTAAGATAGATGATTGTTTCACCTATTTTAATCTTTTTTTTTTTTCTCTGAGATGGAGTCTCACTCTGTCACCCAGGCTGGAGTGCAATGGCATAATCTCAGCTCACTGCAACCTCCCCCTCCTGGGTCCAAGCAATTCTCCTACCTGTGCCTCCCGATTAGCTGGGATTACAGGCGCATACCACCACGCCTGGCTATTTTTTTGTATTTTTAGTAGAGACGGGGTTTCACCATGTTGGTCAGGCTGGTCCCAAACTCCTGACCTCAGGTGATCCACCTGGCTCAGCCTCCCAAAATGCTGGGATCATAGGCGTGAGCCACTGTGCCCAGGATACTTATTTTAATCTTTAAGAAGTTTATTATTAAATCAATAAAGAAATACAGATGTAAGAAGCACTTACTCAGCCACAGTGCATAATCCTTTGCAGTCATTAAAAAAGATACAGAAGAACGTTTAATGATATGGAATGAGTAATACAGAGAATGTTGAAATAAACCCACATATATGCAGAAGGTATTAGAAACATTTCAAATTAGTAGAAAAATACCAAAATTAATAAATTGTGTTGAGAAAACTAAATAATCATTTAGAATAAAGATGGTTAACCATCCTCAACTCATTATACCAAAAGAAATTCTAGATTGATTACAATGCTGGAATGAAAAATTTGAAATTGTAAAGGGGCTAGATGGAAATCTATCTCTATCATCTTAGAGCTGGTAAAGACTTAAAATCTGAATAAGACTACATAGCTATACTAATAAGTTTTAAAAATAGGCTATTCCTATTAATTCATACAAGTTCTTAATTCTGCTTTAAAATTTCTCTTTATAAACTTCTTTCTCTTTTCGCGTATATAAGTGTGTTTATTCATTTTTCTTCTTTTATCCTTGGAGACAGGGTCTCGTTCTGTCACCTAGACTAAAGTACAGTGCTACCAACACAGCTCACTGCAGCCTCAGCCTCCTAGGTTCAAACAATCTTCCTGCCTCAGCCTCCAAGTGCTAAGACTACAGGCACATAACACAATGCCTAATTTTTAAATTTTTCGTGGAGATAGGGTCTTGCCAATGTTGCCCAGTCTGGTCTTGAATTCCTGGCTTCAAACAATCCTCCTGCTTCAGCCTCCCAAAGTGTTGGGATTATACGCGTGAGCCACCACATCCAGCCCCATTGATTCTTGTTAGTAGATATTATAGGGTACAAATTAAGAAAGAGAAACTCTTCCACCTAACAAATGTTTGACACTTAAATCTGGCCAGAGAAACAAAAATAGCACCTTAAAGTCTAGACCAAGTACCTTCAACCTCTTGAGAACTGTTGTCTTCCTCTTCTTCTTCTTTTTTTTTTTTTTGAGATAGAGTCTCACTCTGTCGGCCAGGCTGGAGTGCAATGGTGCGATCTCAGCTCACTGCAACCTCTGCCTCCCAGGTTCAAGCGATTCTTCTGCCTCAGCCTCCTAAGTAGCTGGGACTATAGGTGCGTGCCACCACGCCTGGCTAATTTTTGTACTTTTAGTAGAGGTGGGATTTTACCATATTGGCCAGGCTGGTCTCAAACTCCTGACCTTGTGATCCGCCTGCCTTGGCCTCCCAAAGCGCTGGGATTACAGGCGTGAGCCACCCCACCCAGCCAAAAATTGTCTTCTTAAGCGCTACACAACACAACCAATGCAAATAGAACTTTCTGTGATAATTATAAATGTTCCATATTTACTCTCTCTAAAATGGTTATACTGAACACTTGAAATGTGACTGATGAAACTGAAAAAATAAATTTTTATTTAAATGAATTTTACTCAATTTAAATTTTGTGGTAGAAAACATGTAACAAGACCAGGCGTGGTGGCTCATGCCTGTAATCCCAGCACTCTGGGAGGCCAAGGCAGTCGGACCACGAGGTCTAGGAGTTCGAGACCAGCCTGGCTAATATACAAAAATTAGCTGGGCATGGTGGCTCACACCTGTAGTCCCAACTACTCAGGAGGCTGAGGCAGAAGAACCACTTGAACCCAGGAGGCGAAGGTTGCAGTAAGCCAAGATGGTGCCACTGCACTCTAGCCTGGGTGACAGAGGGAGACTGTCTCAAAACAAAAAAAGAAAAGAGAAGAAAACATGTAACAAAATTTACTATCTTAACCACTAAATATACAGTACTGTTAATTATATGCACATAGTACAACAGATCTCTAGAACTTTTTCATCTTGCAAAAAACTAACTCTATAACCACTGATTTCCATTTAAATCGTATTTATATACATTTTAATCACTTAGAATGTAAATATCCATATATATAGCCCATGGCTAACATACTGCACAGCACAGGTATAGAAAACTGTTAATTTTCATGTTTTGTTTTTATGAGTTCTATATTTTATATCACTCTAAACTCCTGCGACTCTACTTTTATAGAAGTACAACAATATCCAACGAACAAGATCACAATATAAAACACTGGAGAAAGTGGCAGAGACCTATCACTGAATTTCCTACGCAGTCTTAAGCATAGCACTTGTTTTCCTCAGCTAATAAAGACTAAAGCAGTAAGCTACTGATTATCAAAGTGTGGTCCACAGTGTCCTGGGCATCTCTGTAATGCTACTAAAGCAGGTGTGGGAGGTGAAATGTTTTCATAATATAAATACTAAGATGTTACAGGCCTGTGCTGATATTTTCAACAATGACAGAAAAGCAAGGTGGATGTAGCTACTAATAAATCTGACATATATACTCAGGAAATCTGAGATTTCACTAAGTAAATCTTATATATACTTAGTGAAAATCAAGGCAATGATAGTCACTGTATTCTTCATCCCTAAGCCTTCACGACAAATTAAACTTAAAAAAAAAAATTAAAGGAAAAAAAAAGCCAGTTCTTAAGAATGTCACTTCTTTAACTTTTAAATTTTTCTATTCTACAGATAATTGACAAAAGAATGTCACTTCTTTAACAGAATGTATCACTTTTTAAGTTGAAATAATTATAGACTTACATGGAATTTGAGAAATAAAACAGAGATCCCATATTCTCTTCATCTAGTTTCCCTAATGGTAATATCTAACTACAGTACAGTACAACAGGCAGAAAAACTGCATCAATACAATCCATCAACCTTATTCAGATTTCCTGAGTTTTACTACAGATGCATGCACACACATCTGTGTGTATATTTAGTTCTATGCAATTTTGTTACATGTATAAATTCATATAACCACCATTACAGTCAAAATACAAAAAATTTCTTGACAAGGATCTGTGGTATTACCCTACCCTATTAATAGCCACAAACATCTTCCTTCCTGCCTCACTCCTCTCCCTTGACAATCACAAATTTATCCTCCATCTCTATAATTTGGTCATTTAAAGAATGTTATATAAATAAAATAATACACTAATAAACTTTAGCACACCTTTTTAGTATACCGTGTTGATCAAGTGAGAAGACCTAAAACAGTTCTGAGGTAAATTAGTAGTACTAAGAAAAAGCACCTGTACCACCATTAGAGTTACAAACTAAACTAGCCACTTTTTCATGCAATGTCATTTTACTTGAAGGAATGATAAACTATGCTTATACACATGGGTACGTGCAGACATTTTTATTAGTAGATATAATGCATATAGTATTGAGAACCCCAAAGAGTTCTATTTAAGAGTATAAAGGGATATTGAAGTATAAAAGTTTGAGAACACTAGCCTATATTGATATTAGAACTACAAGTTTTCCTCCTTTACCTCTTGCTATTTAATTATTAAACATTTACATTATATATCCTTAAGTTTTTGTCTTAAAAAAAAAACCCCAACATTCTCATTCCTGAGGGTTTCAGGACAGTCGTTTACCATCCCATATTTCCACAGGTATGGCACATTATTTTATTGTGACCCTAAAATGATTTCCGATTCACATTGCTTAGAGGCACCTGCAACCTCATGAGAACTTTTCTCCCCAAATCTGTATAATTAGCGCACATTTCAAATCCCACTGCAATAAAATGCTTGAATTAAGAGAAACAGCAAAAATTCTATTGATGCATATCTGTTTCATAAAGCAGGACACTTTTTGCTTCAAAAACATGTGTATCTGCTTCAAAAATACAGGACATCAGAAAGACAACAGACTACGACGATCCAGGTCCACATCACCCCATGAAAACACCAAGTGAACAACATACTGACCAAAGTACCTTTGTAAAAACTCAAGAAACCAGTTAAGAACCTGGAGAACTGGAGAACAGAAGCCACTAGGATTCACAAAGAATAAAGTTTTGTGACTGAACGACCAAGCTCCCCGTCCAGAACAACAAAAAGCAGGGAGACAGGATTAACGTGCAGCTCCCACTTGGACGGACAGAAGAACGTGGAGATTCACACCATGGACTTTTGCTCCAAGAACCACCCACAGGAATATATCGGGAAAACAGAAAGAATCCACAGATCCTCTGAAAGAAGTGGCACACCGCTGCAAATTCCAGAAGACAGGTGAGAAATCGTGAGTTCCCCAAGTGTAACAGTAGGAAACCGTGCCTCAGAACACACATTCCCACTGAAAAAAACTGAAAATCCAGATTACAGAAGGATTTAACCTTACCTAGAACTGAAGCAGATTTAGTGTGGGATATGAAAGTAGAAGCAGTAGCAGGAAGAGCTTTGCAGGCACTCACGTTCTCCAGCTAGAGTCCAGGAAAGCTATCCCTGACTACATCTCACAGGGGCCCTCAGGGAAGGAAGCCAGCAGAATTTGGGAAGGGGTCACAGGGTGAAAGAAGCTGCCAACTCATCTGTGTAATAATTTCAACCAGACACAAACTCTCTCAAGCAGTTAAGAATCTGCAGTAGCCAACTGAGTATGCCCAATCAAGAAAAAGCCACACTCAAAACAATATAGAAAAATTTTTTAAATATTAAAATAAAGAACAATAATTTGTTAAGGCAGTCAAGGAAAAAAATTCTTAATGTATATATGTATGCATATTTAGAGGTCACCCTTGCTCCAATCCCTCCTCATTGAGGTCAAGGTGGGAGGAATCCAACTAATTCTAAGAAGCTCCATCATGATAGAAGGAAAAGAGTGGAACTTGTTTGCATCATTCTGGCTTGTCTGGGGGCTGCTCATGGGACTGATTTCTGTTTCACCTTATGCAAAGTTCAGATGGGAAGAGCGGCTGAGTTGAGAGCTACAGAGATGCTGCCGACCTGCCAGTGCTAGGGGGACAAAAGACAAACGGCAGAGGAACACAACAGAACATCTAAGATGCCACTCTTACATCAAGGCATCTAAAAGCACTGATACATCCCAGGGATCTGGGGAAAAATGTTCACATAGGTCCAGTGAATATACAAACACAGAAAAAGTCTACAGGACCTTAAGCCTTCACACCAGGCTGATACTCCTGATGTTACCCATCATGGAGTCAGTCCACAAAGATTAGAAGAGCTGGCTATTTAAGTGCTCAACTTTCAACAAATATCATAAAGTATAGAAATCAGGTGGGCACAGTAGCTCATGCCTGTAATCTCAGCACTTTGGGAGGCTGAGGTGGGTGGATCATCTGAGATCAGGGGTTCGAGACCAGCCTGGCCAACATGGTGAAACCCCGTCTCTACTACAAATATAAAAATTAGCTGGGCATGGTGGTGGGTGCCTGTAATCCCAGCTACTTGGGAGCTGAGGCAAGAGAATTGCTTGAACCTGGGAGGTGGAGGTTGCAGTGAGTCAAGTTCATGCCACTGCACTCCAGCCTGGGTGACAAAGCGAGACTCCATCTCAAAAAAAAAAAAAAAAAAAACACACACACACATACAAACAAGTTGTTGTTCTGAAAGAATTATCACTGGTGGAGGCACTGGAATAGTACGTGTGTCCATGGTTTATTGGTTGTTGCTGTGCAGGAACTGCAGCACTGACAAAATTCAGTTGTTTTCAAGGATGTTGTGATTGTGGTTGTCTGGCCCAGTTCAAAAGTTAAAGACAAGTTCCTGAGGTAATTTATTTTTATTTCTTTTTAACTCTTATGGGTTCAGGAGTGCAGGTGCAGGTTTGTTAAATAGGTAAATTGTGTGTCACGGGGGTTGCGTGTAGATATTTTGTCACTCAGGTAATAAGCACAGTACTTGGTATGCAATTTTTTGATTCTCACCCTCCTCCCACCCTCTGTCCTCAAATAGGCCCCAAGGTCTGTTGTTCCTTTCTTTGCATCCATGTGTACTCAATGTTTAGCTCCCACTTGTAAGTGACAACATGCAGTATTTGGTTTTCAATTCCTGTGCTAGTTCTCTTAGTATAATGGCCTCCAGCTCCAGACAAACACTTTTTTTTTGGTATGGAGTCTCACACTGTCACCCTGGCTGGAGTGCAGTGGCACAATGTTGGTTCACTGCAATCTCTGTCCCCTGGGTTCAAGCAATTCTCCTGCCTCAGTCTCCCTAGTAGCTGGGATAACAGATGCGCACTACCACACCTGGCTAATTTTAGTACTTTTAGTAGAGACGGAGTTTTGCCATGTTGGCCAGGCTGGTCTCGAACTTCTGACCTCAAGTGATCTGCCTTCCTCGGTCTCCCAAAGTGCTGGGATTACAGGCGTGAGCCACCATGCCCAGCCTCTAGACAAAAACTTTTAAACTGTCCTAAATACACTCAATAAGCTAAAGAAAGAGGGTGGGAGGGAGGACAGACCTAAATGAAATCAGAAAAAAGATATATAAATAGAGAATATCAACAAAGAGATACAAATAGTTTTAAAAAAGGGTGGGGGAGAGAGGGGAAGAAGAAAAGAAATTCTGGAGCTGAAAAAATAACTGAATTGAAAAATTCACTAGAAGAGTACAAAAGCAGGCTCTAATAACAGAACAAAGAATTAGTGAACTTAAAGGAAAGTTATTTGAAATTATCCAGTCTGAGAAGCAAAAATTAGAAGGAATAAAGAAAAAGTAACAGAACCTAAGGGACTTATGGGACACCATCAAGCAAATCAATATTCACATTACAGAAGAAGAGAGACGAAAAGGAACAGAAGGATTATTTCAGAAAAAATGGGAGAAAACTTTCCACATTTGAAGACATGGATATATGGTAGCAAGATACTCAATGAACCCCATGTAGGAAAAAAACCAAAGAGACCCACATGGAAATACATATTCAAAATGTGAAAAGTAAAAGACAGACTAGGTACAGTGGTTCATGCTTGTAATTGCATCACTTTGGAGGGATCAAGACAGGAGATCAAGAACAGCCTGGGGAACATAGCAAGACCCTGTCTATACAAATTTTTCTTTTTTAAGGTAAAACTATTAACCTTAGACTATTGAGAGTAGCAAGATAAAACCGAATCATGACAAGCAAGGGATCCTCAATAAGATTATCAGCAGAAACTTGGTAGACCAGAAGGTAGTAGAATGACATTATTCAACATGGTGAAAGGAAGGAAAAAAAAAAAAAAAACCACCTTATCACATGAGAATTCTATATCGAACAAAACCTTCATTCAAAAATGAGGGAAGAATTAAGACATTCCCAAATTTTAAATTAATGAAATTATAAGCTGAGAAAGTTCATTACCATAAGACATGCCCTATAAGAAATGACAAAAGATTCTTCAAATTGAGAAGGAACTAGACAGTAACTGAAAACTATATGAAAATATAAAGTTCTCCAGCAAAGATAAATACATGGGCAAATATATAAGCCTCTATTATTAAAACTTTGGTTCATAAGTCTAGTTTTTATTCTTTTACAGGATTTTAGACAAAAGCATAAAAATCTAAGGGCATACACAATATATAAAGATGTGATTTGTGATATCAACAACAAAGTTGGAGGGGCCTGAGGTGCAAAGAAGTACAGTTTTTGTAGCCAACTAATGTTAAATTGTTATCACCTTAAAATACATATTTATAACTTCATGATTTTACATGAAATCCCTCTGATAATCACCCCAAACAAATTCTGTAGACTACACATAAAATGAAACAAAAATAAAATCAAAATGTGTCACTACAAAAACTCAACTAAGCACAACAAAAGGCAGTAAGGGAAGAAGTTACGCAGACTCTTAAAAAAGATATTTGTGGCCAGGTGTGGTGGCTCATACCTGTAATGCCAACACTTTGGGAGGCGGAGGTGGAAGGATTACTTGAGCCCAGGAATTGGAGACCAACTTGGTTAACATTGTGATACTCAACTCTACCAGAAATAAATAATTAGTTGGGTGTGGTGATGTACTCCTGTAGTCTCAGCTACTCCAGAGGCTGAAGTGGGAAAATCACCTGAGCCCAGAAGGTCAAGGCCATGATCGCATCACTGTACTCCAGCCTCGGTGACAGTATGAGACCCTGTCTTAAAAAAAAACAATAAAAGGCCCGGCACAGTGGCTCATGCCTGTAATCCCAGCACTTTGGGAGACCGAGATGGGTGGTCAGGAGTTCAAGACCAGTGTGACCAATGTGGTAAAACTCCATCTCTACTAAAAAATATACAAATTAGCCAGGCGTGGTGGTGTATGCCTATAGTCCTAGCTACTCGGGGGCCTAAGACAGGAGAATTACTTGAACCCAGGAGGCAGAGGTTGCAGTGAGCAGAGATCACGCCACCGCACTCCAGCCTGGGTGACAGAGCGAGACTCTTGTCTCATTTAAAAATAAATAAATAAATAAAGAAGATACTTCCACACCCATGTTCATATCAGCATTATTCACAATAGCTAAAAAGGTGGGAGTAACCCAAGTGTTCACTGACAGATGAATGGACAAGCAAAATGTGGCACACACATACAAAGAAGTATTATTCATCCTTTAAAAAGAAGAGAATTCTCACACATTACAACATGGATGAGCTTTCAGGATATTATTCTAAGTGAAATAAGCCAGTCACAAGAAAACAAATACTGTTTGATTCCACTTCTATGAGGTACCTACACTATGGCAAATCACAGAGAAAGAAAATAAAATTGTCGTTAGCAAGGATGGGGAGAGGAGATAATGGGGAGTTTAGTATCCTTAATCCAAATGCTCCAAAATCTGTAAATTTGTGAGAGCTGGCATGAAACAAAAAAATTTTAAAACCTCATTGGAGCACTTGAGATTTTTAGACTAGAAATGCTGAACCTGTAAATAACGTAACTCCAAAATTCAGAAAAATCTGAAATCCAAAACTCTTCTAGTCCCAAGCATTCTGGATAAGGGACACTAGATCTATCTTTAATGGACAAAAAGTTTCAGTTCTGCAAGATGAAAAGAGGTATGAAGATATACAGTGTTGACAGTTACATATTTTTTTTTCCCTGAGACAAGGTCTCACTCTGTTTCCCAGGCTGGAGTGCAGTGGCATAATCATAGCCCACCACAGCCTTGATCTCCCAGGCTCAAGCGATCCTCCCACCTCTGCCTCCCAAGTAGTTGTGACTACAGGTATGTGCCACCACGCCCAGTAATTTTTTTAAAAAAATCTTTTATAGAGACAGGTTCTTGCTATGTCACCCAGACTGGTCTCAAATTCCTGGGCTCAATCAATGCCCCTGTATTGACATCCCAAAGTGCTGGGATTACAGGTATGGGTCAAAGTGCCCAGCCAAACGTAAATGGTCTTAATACCACGGAATTATAAACTTAAAAATGATTAAGGTGGGCTGGGCAGGGTGGCTCAAGCTTGTAATCCCAGCACTTTGGGAGGCCGAGGCAGGTGGATCATGAGGTCAGGAGTTCGAGACCAGCCTGGCCAACACAGTCTCTACCAAAAATACCAAACTTGGCTGGGCGTGGTGGTGGGCACCTGTAATCCCAGCTACTCGGGAGGTTGAGGCAAGAGAAGGTTGCAGTGAGCAGAGATCACGCCACTGCACTGCAGCCTGGGCAAGAGAGCTAGACTCCTTCTCAAAAAAATAAATAATAAATAAATAAAATAGATAAAAGGTTAAGGTAGTACTATGGTTGAATACTGACCCCTCCAAATCTCATATTGAAATGTGACCCCCAATGTTGGAGCTGGAGTCTAATGGGAAGTGTTTGGATCAAGGGAGTTGATCTCTCATGAATGAGTTGCTGCCATCCTTGCTGGAGTGAGTTCTCACTTAGTTCCCTTAAGAACTAGTTACTAAGAAGAGCCTGTCAGGCCGGGCGCGGTGGCTCAAGCCTGTAATCCCAGCACTTTGGGAGGCCGAGACGGGCAGATCACGAGGTCAGGAGATCGAGACCATCCTGGCTAACATGGTGAAACCCCGTCTCTACTAAAAATATACAAAAAAAAAAACTAGCCGGGCGAGGTGGTGGGCGCCTGTAGTCCCAGCTACTTGGGAGGCTGAGGCAGGAGAATGGCGTAAACCCGGGAGGCGGAGCTTGCGGTGAGCTGAGATCCGGCCACTGCACTCCAGCCCAGGGCGACAGAGCAAGACTCCGTCTCAAAAAAAAAAAAAACAAAAGAAGAGCCTGTCACCTCATTCTCATCATGTGATTTCTGAACACACCTCACCTTTTGCCATGAGTAGAAGCTTCCTGAGGCCCTTATTTTTAGCAGGTGTTGGTCTGGCAACATGCTTCTTGTATAGCCTACAGAACCATAAGCCTAATAAAGCTTTTTTATTTCAAATAATCCAGATTTAGGTATTCCTTTATAGCAAATGATCTCAGAAGGGTGGTAAATTTTATGTGTATTTTACCACAATTGAAAAAAAAATTTTTTTAAGAGAACAGGTCTCACTCTGTTGCCCAGAGTGGAGTACAGTGGCACAATCGTAGCTCACTGCAGCCTAGAACTCCTGGGTTTAAGGGATTTTCCCCTGCCTCAGCCTCCCAAGTAGCTGGGACTAGAGGCACGAGTCACCACATCCAGATAAAAACATTTTGAAAGTAGTCAAAACAATATTACTGTAGCACAAAAGCCTGATATCAAACAAGTTTGTTTCAAGAGCATTGACTCAATTTCACTAATTGGTTGTCAGACGAATACATATTTGCACATGTATTTGTAAATGCTTGTTTCTTGTTGAATTGTAAAGAATACTTGACAAAGTAGAGCTGTCTACACAATGAAAACATGCTATGGCAGTATATTCCACATGAAGCTCATAAATGGTAGACAGTTACATAAAACCATCCAACACAGATGTTAAAATCAACACTTAACAGTCTGCACAAAACATGATGCCTTTTTTATGTTTCAGTGAATGAAAAATAAAAATTTTTATATTTTATTATCGAGGGAGAGTAAGAAAGGCCCAAACAGAATACCTATTTTTTCTTATCTCATAGAGCAAGAGAAGTTATTTAAAAACAAAATGCCATGGGAGGCCAAGGCAGGAGGATCACGAGGTCAAGAGATTGAGACCATCCTGGCCAACATGGTGAAACCCCGTCTCTACTGAAAATACAAACAATTAGCTGGGCATGGTGGCACGTGCCCGTAGTCCCAGCAACTCGGGAGACTGAGGCAGAAGAATCGCTTGAACCCAGGAGGCGGAGCTTGCAGTGAGCCGAGACTGCGCCACTGCACTCCAGCCTGGCGACAAAGTAAGACTCCGTCTAAAAAAAAAAAAAAAAAAAAAGCCCCCATGAACATTATCAAGAAATACTACAAATAATTAAATAAAACAAGAAAATAATTCCTCTACTACAGGAAAACATTGGCTCTTCAGGTCAATGAGGGTTCTGTTTCTATTGCAACTGCCAATCTGACAGGAAATGAGGAACTACTTTTTCCTTCTTCAAATCTAACATCATCCCATGTGGAATAGCTGCGTCCACTTAAAAACATTTTCTTACTTATTCTTTGCAGTGTGCCAAAACACTATGCTGAACTCAGGCTTTGAGGCCGAGGCAACCATCAGAAATGATCACTTTGTGGGGCCAGGCACAGTGATCACATCTGTAATCCTAGCACTTGGGGAGGCCGAGGTGAGAGGATTGCTTGAGCTTAGAAGTTCAAGACCAGCCTAGGTAACACAGCGAGACACCGTCCCTACAAAAAAAATTTTAAAATACCCAGGCATGGTGTGCATGCCTGTGGTCCAAGCTACTGGTGAGGGTGAAGTGGAAGGACTGCTTCATCCTAGGAGGAGAAGGTTGCAGTGAGCCAAGATCATGTGACTGCGCTCCAGCCTGGGCAACAGAGTGAGATCCTGTCTCAAAAATAAACAAATAAATGAATAAATGAATAAATAAAGAAGAATACCATTCATCTGTTGGGATAAGGGCAGGTATGGGACCATGTATAGCCAGCGCGATTACTGGAATACATTTCAAATGGTGTCCAAGTCAGGTCCTATTTACATGCAGTGAATCAGAAGATACGTACTTTAATTTTCCATTCTAGGTTAATACAAAATATCTAATAACTATACCAACTAAAACATTTTAAAACAGAAATCCCATTAAATATTCAAACAACAGTATAATATTGTAAATAAAAAATAAGTCCTATGATTTTTATTGAAACATGGAGTGAAATAGAACAGTGCAAGCTTAATGCAGAAACTTTTAAAATGAATTATGAAAAAGGTATGTATTTCCTACTTTATATATAGCATCAACCACTGGGTAGTTCTACTGACTATTAGATTGATCATACATTCCCACTACACTAAGTATTATTGTAAACAGAATGCTGGCATTTATTTCTTATTTATTTATTTATTTATTTATTTATTTATTTATTTATTTATTTATTTATTT
>NC_045434.1:201617436-201633903 GCF_002776525.5 Piliocolobus tephrosceles | reverse complement strand
TTATTTATTTATTTATTTATTTTTGAGACAGTCTCCCTGTATCAGCTAGGCTGGAGTGCAGTGGTGAGATCTTGGTTCACTGCAACCTTCACCTCTCAGGTTCAAGCCATCCTCATACTTCAGCCTCTTTGAGTACCAGGGACTATGGGTGTGCACCACCACCCTCAGTTAATGTTTGCATTTTAGTAGACACAGTGTTCTGCCACGTTGGCCAGGCTAGTCTCGAACTTCTGGCCTCAAGTGATCTGCCCACCTCAGCCTCTCAAAGTGCTAGGATTATAGTTATGAGCCACTGCGCCCAGCCTATTTCTTCTTAGTGACTCTAGTTTCCCTTTCCCTTTTGAAATAATCTCTGACTAAAGTTTATATGCTACATATCCTGCACCTCTGAGAGCAAGAATACTCAAATGTCAAAGAGAATAAACCATAACAACTCACAATTTCTCAGACAAATGAGCAGATTATGATTATTATGTAAGCTCAGGCTTCCAAGTGCTCTCTCCTTCAAAGCCAAGTGTATAATAGGTATACAGCATAATAATAACCACACTTTGACATACTTAAGATACTTTCTTTCTTTTTTCTTTATTTGGAGACAGTCTCACTCTGTCACCCAGGCTGGAGTGCAGTGGCACAATCTCGGCCCACTGCAACCTCTGCCTCCTGGGTTCAAGCGATTCTCCTACCTCAGCCTTCCAAGCAGCTCGGACTACAGGCATGTGGCACAATACCTGGCTAATTTTTGTATTTTTAGTAGAGATGGGGTTTCACCATGTTGGGCAGGCTGGTCTGGAACTCCTGAACTCAGGTGATCCACTTACCTCAGCTGCCCAAAGTGCTGGGATTACAGCCATGAACCACCACGCCCGGCTCTGACATATTTAAGACTCAATTACAGTATATAGTAGGCACAAACCTTCAATATAAGATGAGTAAATCAAGAAAATCAAAGTAAAACTACTGCTACTATAATTTAATATTAACATAAAATCCAGGAAATACAGTAAACTTCCATTTCAAAACAACATTTGCTACAGTCTCACAAAAAAGTTCCTATATGAAAATTTTGGCACAAAAATACCTCAACGATGGCGTTGAAGCACCGAAAATGCTTATCTGTCCAGAGTATAAAATGGTACAGAATTATTTTATGGATAATTTAAAGGCTATCTTCTTTTGCTACCTTTCAGTTAAATACTAAAGATTTCACCTTAACAATGTAAGAAATGAAATAATACTGGCTGACTATATATTCAGTTATTTATAAGGGAAAGCTCTCAATGATGGGTGTCCATTATGATTTTTCTATCTGATTATGCTAAATGTAGTACAAAAACCCCACAAGTTATTTTTAGGTCATCACTGAGTTGGTTAAATAAACATTATGTCTGCTGTGTAATGTGACTCCCATAGTACTTACTCTGTCAAGAATAAACAGACATCACGCACACTGAATCATATGAGACAGGTTCAGAAAACAGCTGAGTCACCCACCATTAGCCCTTTACTTCCTGTTTCCAGTAACTCAGTGGAAATTTCTACCTCACCACAACATCAGGCTTTTCCTATTCCCACTAGTAAGTTATACTTTCCTGAAAACTTTCCCTCAATAACACCAACTAGTTTGTGTTAAAGCTCAATTTAGACATCACATAGTTTTATTATCTTCTAGCATTCTATTATGTTTTATTATTTCCCAACCCACACACCAAGTTCCTGACAATACAAAAATAAAGACAAATAACATTAGGAGGTTAATTAGGTTGGCATGCGTCATCACAATTAGGCCAGGTCTATTTGGAAAAAAACAAGCCTCTCCAGTTGACCTACAGGTGGAAGTATTATAGTATCACCTCACTGTCCACGTAGCTTGTACTTTTTTGACACAGCCAACAGATCCCTATGTTTTCTCTTTAAAGCTTCCCTGAATTATATGGCAAATATTCTTTTACTATGAATAACAAGTTTTTTTTTTGTTTTTTTTTTTTTTTTTGAGACGGAGTCTCGCTCTGTCGCCCGGGCTGGAGTGCAGTGGCCGGATCTCAGCTCACTGCAAGCTCCGCCTCCCGGGTTTATGCCATTCTCCTGCCTCAGCCTCCGAGTAGCTGGGACTACAGGCGCCCGCCACCTCGCCCGGCTAGTTTTTTGTATTTTTTAGTAGAGACAGGGTTTCACCGTATTAGCCAGGATGGTCTCGATCTCCTGACCTCGTGATCTGCCCATCTCGGCCTCCCAAAGTGCTGGGATTACAGGCTTGAGCCACCGCGCCCGGCCAATAACAAGCTTTAAAGCAAAATCATTTTCAGTTTTCTTTCCTTTGGGGATGCTAATTAGTAGTACCCTCAGTGAAAAACATTTAGGCACACAAAAACTTTTACTCACGTTAGAATGAAAGAAACTCGCAAACCATAGTTGACTTCAGATGTAGCAATCTAACAAGTTTGTGAGTTTTTTTTTTTGTTTGTTTGCAGTAGTAATTCTAAGTCATGGAAATCAAGTTGAAAGAAGACACGATTCCTATGCACAAGGATTTACAATTTACCTAATAACTGTAAAAATGACATAGAAAGTGGCATAAGGAGTGTGAATAATATATCAAGAAGTACAAAGTAGAATGTGATTAATTCTTTCTGGGAGAAGATTTCCAGGGAGCCTCCAAAGGTGGCAGATCAACAGTAATAGATGGTGAGTTTGCAGTCAGCCATAAAAAGCAGAGGAGATCACGTGTAGGCAAAACAAAGGATATTTTAAACAGAAGCACAAAGACCTGAAAAACTAGGGCATGTCTGCTGAACCATAAACATGTCAGTAATGGCAGAGAATAGAAGTGCATGAGGTCGAGTGAGAGGAGGTGACATCAGAGGATTAGATTAGGGCCAGACTAAAAAGACAGGTCAAGTAAGGACTTTACCATGAAGGTAATCCTAGGAGATGTTGAACAGGGCAGCAATATCATCCAATTTATTTAATAAAGAGAGCCATTACAACAATATGAACTCTTAGTGAAGATACTCGTGTCAAGACACCAGACAGGGATCTATTCCAACAGCCCAGGTACATAGTGATAAGGGCCTGATAACAGCAGTGGATCCAGACCAAAAAAAAAAGGCAGATTTGGGAGTTAGTTCATATATGGAAACAGCAGGACTTTCCGAGCACCTAAATATAAGGGGAAGAAAGTTGTTTCTCCAAGGTTTGAGGTTTAGATGGCAAAGAATGCTTATAGAGCTCAAAATGATTGGGTCCCAGGCTATCACTGACTTCACTTCACATTCCATTACTGTCCAGCCATATCGGCCTTATTTATTTCTCTCAAATATACCAACTTTATTTTCTCTTAAGGCTTTTGCAATAGTTATTTTCTCTGCTTTGAATAAAAAAGTGATGAATTCATTTATATTATGGAGAGTTTTAATGTCAAAGAGACCTCTAGGTACGAAAGTCCACAGAGTAATTAGGCATGAAGAGAGCAGAATCAACCCAGAATGAACTAGGAATCAGCAAACATAACCAACAGTCCTTGCCATGAGAGTGGATGAGATAACCTAAAAACCCAATAACAGAAAATTATCCCCTGTTCATGAACTGGAAGATTTAATATTGTTCATATTCCAATACAACCCAAAGTGATTTACAGATTCAATGCAATCTCTATCAAAATCCCAATGGTGTGTTCCACAAAAACAGAAAAACTCCCCATCCTGACATTAATAGGTATTCTCAAGGGAGTCTGAATAGCCAAAACAATAGTCGAAAAGAAAAAAGCTGTAAGTCTCAAAATTCCAGATTTCATAATTACAAATCTGCAAAAATGGAAAGTGCAGTACCAGTGTAAAAATAAGCCACAAGTAATTAGAAACAGGAAAAAACGGTCCAGAAATAATCCCACACATACATTTCAAATGATTTTTGAAAAGGGTACCAAAACCATTCAATGGGGAAAGGACATTTTCAACAAATGGTTCTGGGAGAAATTAGATATACATATGCAAAAGAATGAAGTTAGACCCTCACCTAACACAAAATACAAAAATTAAGTCAAAATAGATTAAGACCAAAATGTAAGAGCTAAAAGTAAAAAAATCTGAGAAGAAACCATACAGCAAATGCTCTGAAACACTGGATTTGGCAATGACTTCTTAGATACAATACCAAAGGCAGAAGCAAAAAAACAAAAAACAAAAAAGAAGCTAGACAACTTGAGCATATTAACACTTTAAAATTTTTGTGCATCAAAAGATACTACACCAAGAGAGTAAAGAGGCAATTGACAGAAGAAAAGAAAATATTTGTAAACTGTACATCTGTTAAAAAGTTAATATCTTGGGCTGGGCACAGTGGCCCATGTCTGTAATCCCAGCACTTCGGGAGGCCAAGGTGGGGAAATCACTTGAGGCCAGGAGTTTGAGACCAGCCTGACCAACATGGCAAAACCTTGTCTCTACTAAAAATACAAAAATGAGCTGGGCGTGGTAATCCCAGCTACTCAGGTGGCAGAGGCACAAGCATAGTTTAAACCCAGGAGGCAGAGGTTGCAGTGAGCTGAGATCGTACCACTGCACTCCAGCCTGCGTGACAGAGGGAAACACTGTCTCAAAAAAAAAAAAAAGTTAATATCCTGAATATATAGAACTCCTAAAACTCAATCACAAAAAAAGTAAATAATCAGATTCAGAAATGGGCAAAGGACATGAATAGATGCTTCCATTAAAAAGAGATACACAAATGGCCAACCAGCCCATGAAAAGATGCTAATCCTAAGGAAATACAAATCAATACTATATTGAGATATATCGCCTCCTCACACCAAGATGGCTAGTATAGATATGTGTACACACACACAAATTTTTTTTTTTTTTTTTTTTGAGATGGAGTCTCGCTCTGTATCCCAGGCTGGAGTGCAGTGGCACGATCTCAGCTCACTGCAACCTCCACCTCCCGGGTTCAAGTGATTCTCCTGCCTCAGCCTCCCAAGTAGCTGGCACTACAGGCACATGCCACCATGTCCGGCGCAGTGCCTCATGCCTGTAATCCCAGACTTTGGTAGGCCAAGGTGGGCAGATCACGAGGTCAGATGTCACATGTAATTTCTTCTGCCTACAATTCTAGAGTTTACAAACGAATAGCTTTAAAAAAAAGAAGTGGAAAAAGGGAGTAAAAATATGGTAGAGAATAATGATCAAGAGGCCATAATCCACCTCACAAAATAAAAGCTGGGATACATTAAACCAGAAATGAATTGTTTTCCTTATGAACTATTTCAGCACTTGAACTTTCCCCCAAATCCATCATAATACAATGACGGACTGCTTCTCAAACTAGTAACAGATATGCCTACTAAGTCAGAAGTTTTCCTTTTCATGTGCTCTAATATTTGCTGAACAGTTAACATTGCTGAATGATTTCTGGAAAACTTTACACAGTAACCTCACTATGTTTCAAGATGACATCAAAGTAATTGCCATGACTTTCTGAGTGGTTATCCTGAGATTTCTAAACAACTCTATACATCAGTTTTACCTGACATGTAAGTTTTTGTTGTTTTTATTTCTTAAACAACAATGCAGGAAAAATAAATCATACATAATAAATATGGTAAGAGACAAACTAATGAAATCTTTTACCAATATTAGGAAATAATATTTCATGGTATAAATCCCTATTTAGTAACATCTGATTTTCAGTAATGATGATTAAAGTATCATAAACTGATATGAAAGAGTTAAGAAAAAGTTCCAGAAACATGATATTAAAACCTAACAGCAGAGCAGATAACGAAGTCGTTCTCTAGAATTCTGAACTTAAAAATTAAATTTAAAAAAGGTAAATACACCAATGCTACTGCAACAAAAGACATGCAAGGAACACTTACTTAGCATCCTATGATACAGGCATTGTTATTTCTTGAACAAATGGCAGGACTTCCACTTGGAATAAGGTTCAATTTATGAAAGATCTCACAATTAGTAAGTGATAGAACTGTGATTCACAGCCATGTCTCTGTTTTTGAAATCATACTTCACTTTCTGTAATGCAGCCTTTATACTATAGCAAACTGAAAATTCTTTTCCACAGTTTAGTTTGAAGGTGGTGGTGAAGAGAACATGGGGAATGCTATATGATCAATCTTTTTAGTTAGATCAGTAAGAAAAAAAGGCCATGCATGATGGGCTTATGCCTGCAATCACAGCGCTTTAGGAGGCCAAGGAGGGAGGATAGCCTAAGGTGAATTCAAGACCAGCCTGGGCAACACATGTGAGACCCTGCCTCTATAAAAAAATTTTTACAAATTAGCTGGGTGTGCTGGTATGTGCCTGTAGTACTAACTACTTGGGAGGCTGAGGTGAGGGAGGCTGAGATGGGAGAACCCCTTGAGCCCAGGAATTCAAGAACTGTGATTATGACAACACACTCCAGCCTGGATGACAGAGGGAGACTGTCTGAAAGATAAAAAGAAAATTTTTTTCTGGGAATTTATCACAGTTCAACTGTTGGGCTGTACTTGAGGCCTCTTCAAGAAGAGCTCCAGTAGAGAGATTTTTTATTTCTGAATGGGATCTCTTTTCAACACCAGGGACATTGGTACTTGAAAATCAAAAAGGCTGTATTTTAAATGTTATCTACCACAAACATTGCTCTTACTTAATTGTGGCTTTTGGAAAATTTTTAATGAATGTTTTAAGCAACTCAAACATTCATTTAAGTCACAGTATGTGTTTTATTCTTCATTACGACTATCCAATTATTTTTACTCTGTTACATCAAAAATATATTTAATGAGCATTACTCTAAACAAATTGAAGTACACTTTAATATTATTCATCACCCATTCAACAGCTGTATTTGTCATGCCATCCTATCAACCAAACTCTAAAAATATTTATCACTATAAAAAAGAACTATAGTATGAGACAATTTTGCCAAGTAAACCAATTTCACATAATACTCTGTAAACTGAAATACTATCTTAGTGATGGCAGTGGTGGGCCATCCAAAGTGGCTGCTAACATGGCACTGGTAGAGGTGGGGTGCAGGCGCAGGTCGTGGGTCCTCAGGTATGGACTCCGAGGTGAATGGTACATAGGGCCTGTGGCCCTGGGATGGCACCAGGTTTCTGCACTTCAGCAAGAGGCTCAGATTGGGGCCACCTGAGGTTATGTCTCCAGGATCTGCCCCATGTTGGGGTGTCTACTGAGCCTGGCACTCCTGATGGCCGGGCCTGGGCCCAGGATCTGCTCCCAGAGGTGCCACCCTGGCAGAGCTGTGAGCCAGGCAAGGGGGAGCCCTGGGGCTGCAGGAGGATCTTGCAGCCACATCACCCCTGCCCTGGATGCCAGTCTGGGCCCGGTGAGGGCCTGGAGCCCCATTCCAGGCTGCAAGGAGGAGGACAGGGCTGCAGGAGCAGCAGCGATGGCAGTAGGTCCCCTGTGCTCATGTCCCCAAGGAAGTCAACTGTGCCACCCCCACCCTCGCACAGCTGGGTAGGACCCACTTCCAGGCCTGGGGGCTGCTATAGCCTCAACCTCACTTCTGGCCGTGTCCTGGGAGCCAAAGGTGCAGCCAGGACTTGCGGGACCACCCTGGGAGCATCAGGTTTGTTTGTGCAGGACTGGCCAGGGCCACCATGCCATCTGCGCCTCATCTGCCGCTGCTATGGGAAGACACAGAGGAGGAGCACAGCTAGGGCTGTGCACTCTGCAGCCGGGGACAGGCAGGAGTCCCGCCCCTCCTGAGGTGGCAGGGCAGGAGCTCCCCAGGCACAGCTCCAGTCACTCAGGTTATGGCTGTGGGCCCAGGCCTCTTGATGCTCTCAGGGGCCCAGGAGAGCCCCTGTCACCACAGGCTCAGGGGTGTCTGCTCCTGCTGCCTGGCCTCTCCCCACTCCCAGCATCTGCTCCTATCTCCAAGTGGGATTGGGGCCAAGCCCCGACGCTGTTGCAGCCCAGTCGGGTATGCACAAGCTCAGGGCAGCACTGACCCACTGGGCCCCTTCTATCTTGGTCCAAGACTGCAGGCGGGTGGCCAAGATAGGGCTGGGGGCAGTTCAGCGATAGCCTGTGGGCATCCCTTGGCGCAAGTGACTTGGGGGCCATAGGCAGTGGTGGGAGGCAAATGGGCTCCTGGGCCAGAAGGGGTGAGTCCTCACTGAGGCTCCACCTTTTGCCAGGGAGGTTGTGAAGGTTAGGGGTGGGCTACTCATCCCATGGACCAGAGTGGGGACTTGTAGTGCCTTTTCTGGGCTGCCCATGGACCAACTGGCATGTAATACCTCCCCTCTAAGGCCCATAAAAGCCCCAGGCTCAACCTGAGCAGGGCAGAGGAAGTAGAGACATCAGGACGACCAGCTGCAGAGAGGAGCTACCCTCTGTAGGGCCTCCTCTCTGCTGAGAGCTGCAGACACTGGAATGACCTGTCTACAGAGAGAAGCCACCTGCTCCAGCGCCTCCTCTCTGGTTGAGAGCAACAGACATCAGGATGACCTGAGGCAGAGAGGAGACACCCACTGCAGGCCTCCTCTCCACTGACAGCTGCAGAGATAATGGGACAATCTGCCTGAAGAGAGGAGCCACCCACTCCAGGGCCTCCTCTCTGCCGAGAGCTGAACACTCAACAGGACAGCCTGCCTACAGAGAGGAACTGCCCACTGCAGGTCTCCTGTGAGCTGTTCTGACACTCAGTAAAGCTCTTCTTCGTCCGGCACACCCTCCACTTGTCTACATACCTCATTCTTCCTAGATGCAGGACAAGAACTCAGGCAAAGGTGCCACTGGCCACAGAGGTTTCTGGCCAGAAAACTGACACCCCAAAGATCCCTTTATAATGTTAGTACAGAAAAAAAGAGGATGAATCATAGTTTCTCATTATCTTTCTTTAAACACCTTAACATTTAAAATCAGTTACACAGAGATGGTATCTCTTTGTACCTAGCCACCATACCATGTCTCTATATAAATGCTTATTTGTGGGCTGGGTGCAGTGGCTCACACCTGTAATCCCAACACTTTGGGAGCCTTTGCAGGTGGATTGCTTGAGCTCAGGAGTTCAAGGCCAGCCTGGGCAAGATGGCAAAACCCCTTCTCTACAAAAAAATACAAAAAGTAGCCGGGTGTGGTGGCATGCACCTATAGTCTCAGCTACTTGAGAGGCTGAGGTGGGAGGATGACTTGAGCCCAGGAGGTGGAGGTTACAGTGAGTCAAGATCGTGTCACTGCACTCCAGTCTGGAGACAGAGTGAGACTCCACCTCTAAAAAAGTAATAAAATAAAAGCTTATTTATGAGTTACATTCTGGAAATATTCATACTAAACAATGAGATCACCTACTCAGAAAAAGTAAGAAATTCTCTATTCAGTATAGTACTGAACTGGTTTAAAAGACCTAAATCTGTCATGGCATCCTGACAAAAGACTTTTCCAGCTTAGAAACTCAGTCTTAATTATTTGATTCACGATGACAGAACAGCTGGAATAATAAGATTCCCAGACCCTCACAGAATAAGGTCTCTAAGGATGTAAAACACAATATTTGGCTCTTTTAAAGTTAAGCTTGTACTGGTAAACTTTTACTGAATCGTACAAAATTAACAGTACCGGTTGGAAAAAAAAAAAAACTTTTGAGCCAAATAAAGCATCCACACTGCAAACAGCCAAAAAGTGACACTTCTGGAAAATTTCATTTAGAGCTAGTTTTCATTCATCAACTATTTAGGGGCTTACTATGGATCAGGCACTGCTAGTCATATGGTGGAAAAGAGTTTTGCTGTTTTTAAAAGTTTGAAAACACTATACTATAAATCTAGGAGTATCTGATTGTATGTAAGCAAAAAGCACCCTCTCTCATTCTGGGTGAATCAGAAGAGTCAATTACATAGTACCTGTCAGGGTATAATTTGGTTCTCTCACCAAAATAAATTGGTATATAAAATCAATACTGTAAAAACTTTCTGAGTACAGACCACGATGCAAAGCATATTATCTGTAAAAAAGCTGTTAACAGGCGGTTTTAGCTACTAAACAGAAGTGGCTTCTCAATCACCAGAGCTATTTTCCCTAAATTAAAACTAGCCCAATTCACTTTGCTTGTATAAGGTCTGAAAATGAGGGCATCTTGCTCCTTTCAGTGAAAACCATCCCCAGCAAACGAAGCCTATAAAGTATCATTTGGGCAATATGTATCAAAAGGCACTGCTCCTAATCGGCTGTGGGATTAGCAGGAGGAAAAGGCACTGTTCCACAGCTTTATCTCAAAGCTCGATGCACATTAGCATTACCTAGGCTCATTCCAAGCAATTAAATAAGAATCTCCGGAGAAGGGGACCCAGGCATCAGGTGATTCTAAGTGGGAAGGCAGAAATGAAAACCACTGATCCAACCCTTTCTCATTTCTGAGCAGTGATATTACATGGAGCAGGGAAACACTGTGCTGAAATCATCACCATTTCTGCACTCTTTATAATTAGTTCAACATTGAAATGCTATGGCTTTCTGCCCTTCACAAGACAATAATGGACTCACACAATAGGATGGCTTGATCACAGGCTACTTGTGTTCTCTCAAAAGCAACTATACTATTCAGAGCTTAGCTTTTACCTATACAGCATGACAACTCAGTTTTCTCTCCAATCCCAGGACCAGTTCCCCCAAGACTGTGGGCTAAACGCACCAGTGTACTGATAGAGAGATGCTGTTGGTTCACTGAATGCCCAACAAAGGTATTCTATAATGTCTGCAATGCTGGCTCTCCACTTCCCACTTCAATGGCTGCTATTTAGGACCCTCTCTGGACCTACTACTGATAGCCACCACGATTATCTCTACTAATTTCTTCCCCTCATTTCCCCACCTTTACATAGTCTCTGGTTTCCTGTCAGTTTCTTCTTCTAAATCTCAGCTATAACATCCCTAGCCAGAGTTCTCATTCATTTGTCACACTAGATCACTAGACACAATTTTCACTCTAGGTCCTGATACAACCCTAATTCAGACCACCTCCTACTCCACTAATTTCTTTCTTTTCTTCTTCTCTCTCTCTCTCTCTGTTTCTCTTAAATCTAGGACTGCAAATTAGATTTTTAAGTACCTATGAAGTGAATCATTAACTAGAACATTCCCAGTTCTTGGGAGTATCTATAAAACTTATGTTTAAGCTCTTTATTAGGGTGAATACTACATCTTAATTCCACTCTCAAGAAATGATGCTTTCTTCACCTACTTAAAAAAGAATGTTGTGTCCATTATGATACACACATTTTTTAAAAAAAATACACAGAATCCTATAAAAATCCCAAAAACAAATTTTGGAAAAATAGAAAAGCCCATTCTAAAATTCATATGGAATCTCAAGGGTCCCCAAACAGCCAAAACAATCTCAAAAAAGGAGGACAAACCTAGAGGTCTCACACCTGGATTTTAAAACTTACTACAAAGCTACAACAATCAAGTCAGTATGGTACTGGCATACAGACAGACATGTAGAGCGATTAAAAGAAAAGAGCCCGGAAATAAACCTTCACATATATGGTCAAACGATTTTTGACAAAGGTGCCAAGACTATTCAATGGGTAAAGGATAGTCTTTTCAACTAATGGTGCTAGAAAAACTGGATAGCCACATGCCAAAAAAATGAAGCCAGGCTTTTATCTTAAACCATACATAAAAATTAGATCAAATGAATCATAGTTCCATTCTGAGAGAAGAAAAATAAAATTTTTAAAATGAATCACAGATCTAAATGTAAGAGCTAAAAGTATATAATTCCAACAAAGGAACATAGGGGGAAACTTTCAGAACATCAAATTTGGCAATGTTTTCTTAGATATGACACCAAAAGCACAGACAACAAAAGATAAATTAGACTTCATCAAAATTAAAAAGTTGTGAGCGAGGCATGGTGGCACATGCCTGTCGTCCCAGATACTTGGGAGGATAAGGTGGGGGAATCCCTTGAATCCCAGAGACGGAAGCTACAGTGCGTTGTGTCCATGCCCCTGAACTCCAGACTGGTGTACAGAATGAGACCTGTCTCAAAAAAAACCAAAAATTAAAAACTTTCTGTAAAGAACACTATCAACAAAGTGAAAAGGCACCTGACAGGACAGGGTAAAATATATGTAAATCACATCTCTGATAAGGAATTGATATCCAGAACATATAAAGAACTCCTACAACTCAACAACAAAACAAGCAACCCAATTTAAAAAGGGGCAAAGGGCTTTGAATAGACATTTCTCCAAAAACAGACAAATGGCCAGTAAGCACTTTAAAAGATGTTCTATATCAATAATCGCTAGCGACATGCAAATATTTTACAAATACACTCTCTCTCCTCGCCTCTCAGCATGTAAAGTTTCTGACACCACCATGGTGATATTATGAAATATATATTTGGTCTTCATCCTGATTCCTGTCATACAACTTCTAAAAATCTTAGAATCTCCAAAGTCTGTCTTTTTGTATGCTAATGTTGACTGATCGCTAGAGTTGATCATCACAAGGGCATGATTAGAGGGTTAGGACTTTCAGTCCAACTCCCAACCTCAGGGGAAGAAGACGGGCTAAAGGTCAAGCTGATCACCAATGGTCAATAGTTTAACCAATCATGCATATAATGAGGTCTAATGAGGTCTCCAAAAAACCTAGGACACGGTTAAGTGAGCTTCTAGGTAGCTAAACACATGGAAGTTGTTGGAGGGTGGTGCACCAAAGAATGGCAGAGAAGCTCTGTGCCTCTTCAACTGTACCCTTTGTGTTATCCTTTATAATAAACAAGTAAACATGTTTTCCTGAGATCTGTGAGCTGCTCCAGCAAATTTATCAAACCCAAAGAGGGGATCATGAGATCCCCAACTTGAAGCCAGTCAGTCAAAAGTTCCAGAGGCCCGGACATATGGCTGGTATCTGAAGGTGTGGGAAGGCAGTCTTGAGGAACGTTTTTAATCTTTCTGTGTCAAGTTTAAATGCATAAAATTCCTAGATTTTGGTTTTTGACCAATTTGAGTCACCACTGAATTGAGATAATTTAACTGTGTTATTATTACAGTTATGTTAAAGCGAACTAAATATGGCCTGAGAAGGACTCTGTACTTCTACATCTGAGTCCCGGTGGATGAACCCTAACTCAGCTTAAAAGGCAGACAAGACTGAAAACCTAACTTAAGAGTATGCAGCTGTAACAACAGATGCCAATCCCAGCAGCCACATTTCAACCAATCGTAGACTGCTGAGTGTTCAAACAAGGCAAATGTCACCCCATAACCAATTCAGCTGTTTCTGTACCTCACTTCTGATATTTTTTTACAATACTTTCCCCTTTTTTTGGTCTATAAATTTGTTCCAACCAGAAGGTACCCCTGGAGTCTCTCTGAATTTGCTGTGATTCTGGGGGCTGCCTGCACCAATCGTTCACTACTCAATTAAACTCCTTTAAATTTAATTCGACTAAGTTTTAACAGTTATGAATATGTTTCACAGTCCAGATGTCTTATCACATTTACTTTGTATTTCCCCTTTCCTGACTTTCTCTCAGGGATGTCAGCTGCTTTCTGCAGTTATTAATCTCTACATTACCTCCGCATCCTCCTTTTTATTTTTATTTTTTGCAGAGACCAAGTCTCACTATGCTGCCCAGGCTCATCTCGAACTCCTGGGCTCAAGCTACACTTCCACCTCAGGCTCCCAAAGTGCTAGGATTACAGGTGTGAGCCACAATGCCCAGCCTCAGCATGCCCCTTATTAATCACTCAACCAGTATAACAAATTCACGTATTAAAAATCCTCTCCATTTGAAATAGTTTAGTGTAATTTATTTCTTACTATAAGACTTTGACAACTGCACTAAACAGGCATGCGAAAATTTGAAACTGAACTATAAAAGAAGATGGGCAATTTTCAAGGTGATCAAGAGTAATAAGATGTGGAGTAATAAACAGAATTTTGAATAATATAGTGTAGTACTTGAAACTGGAGTAACACCGGCAGGAAGAGAAATGGAAATATGTTTTACATGAAAAGTATAACAAAATGTTGGCAACATGGTTTCTTCGATATGTCACCTACTTAGGGGTTTTCTACGAAACAAAATACTTCACAGAGAACACACACACACACAGACACACACGCACAAGGGAGACAGAATTCAGATAGCTTGAGAGCTCATCATTCTTCGCAGAGAAAAGGGTCCATCAACTGATGAAAAATTTGGAAATCAGACTTAGTCTTTCGTGTTACCTAATTATAAGCATGACTAGACATCAGAGAAAAAAAAAAAAGAAACAGTAAATAAACGCATGCACTGAGGAAAGATGTTTGTTGGTTTAGTAAGTAACTTTTTTTTTTTTTTTTTTTTTTGGCGACAGGGTCTCACTCAGCCGCCAAGGCTGGAGTGCAAGTGGCACAAGCATGGCTCACTGCAGCCTTGACCTCCTAGGCTCAGGTGAGGCTCCCACTTTAGCCTCCCAATCAGTTGAGACTAGCGGCCCACGCCGCCACACCCGGCTAATTTTTGTAGAGTTGGGGTTTCCCTGTGTTGCCCAGGCTGGTCTCAAACTCCTGAGCTCAAGTGAACTGCCCACCTCAGCCTCCCAAAGTGCTGGGATTACAAGCATGAGCCACCTCATCCAGCCCAACATTTTTATTTTCTAATAGTCATTCTAAATATCAATTTATAATATTCATTCTTTATACTTAATTGATTCTATTTGCTTTAAAGATAACTAAGTTAACCTCTCTTTACTATTCATTGAGAAAATTTAAAATGACCATCATCTACAAGTTGACTGTGTGTGTTGCTGGCTTTTCATTGATTGCTGAGTCACTGAAATTCACAGTTCTTAGTTCTATAAAGATAGCTAGCCTTTGTATACTATACTTCATAGTTTGTGACTTTTAAGTAAATTTTTTCATTTGATCCCTTATAAAAACAGTCCTGAATTAAGCTTGTCCTCTCATTTCTCTCCCAGCAATCAGCATGCTCCCGTCTGCTACAATAAATCTGAACAGACATATATATCCATTTGCCTAACTAAACTGAAGACAATATTATGTCTACTATGGTACTTAACCTCTCTGCTGAGCTTTCCCTCAGAGTTCTGTCTGCTCACTTCCCCCACAACACTCTCTGAATCACATATACATTTTTGCCAGAACTATCACAAGCTCTTTAAATTGAAGAGTCAAACTGCACAATTTCTTCATTATTCTTAAAACTTACCTGTTCTATTTCTCATCCTTAAATTTACTGACACATACTAATCTCCGTAGCTGAACTGAATTAGCAATTTTCAGAACCATAAAAATCTAAAAATCTGAATGTCACAACCAGATAAAAAATAAATTAGTGGCACTAAAGTGAGTTTCTCCCCTAAATCTATGGGAAATAAATGAAGTCTGATATTCCCAAGAGGTAAACTGGCAAGAAAAGTGCTGACAGAGTTTTTCATGACTTCTTAAAACAAATGAGAGGTAGCCAGAGAAATAAACAAGAGTCTCCCAGGATGCGTCCAAAAGAAACAGCTGTTCAAATGTAAAAGATAAAATCCTAAACCTTTTTTCTCTGACAGGATTTAAGTGAAAATGAACATCATCAACAAAAGACTGAGCCTACATAAAACAGAAGAAAAGAAATGCTTACAAAATCACAATCAGTTTGGTTCTTACAAAATTCTTTAGCTTGCTGTAATAGTGCTGAATTAATACTCAGATATTCTAAAATGTGGGTTCCAGCCATGTGAATTTGCCAAACAGAATGTAAAACTTAGGGTGACAAGTCTGAAAAATAATTGTACTTAACCATCACTCTTGCAGCAACATTTAAAAACTAACCACAGAAATGTCAAAAGAAAATAAATGGAATTTTTTTTGGCTACAGGCAATACAAAGAGAAGTATAATCAAACACATAAAAGCTGCTTTAGGCACATTTCAAGGTAAGCTACAGGACTGCATAAAAGATTAAACACCTAGGCCAGGCACAGTGGCTCACATCTGTAATCCTAGCACTCTGTGAGGCCAAGGCAGGCAGGTTGCTTGAACTCAGGACTTCGAGACCAGCCTGAACAACTTGGGGAAACCCAGTTTCTACAAAAAAATACAAAAAGTCAGCTAGTCCCAGCTACTCAGGAGGCTCAGACAAGAGGATTGCTTGAGCCTGGGAGGTGGAGACTGCAGTGAACAGAAAACACACCACTGCACTCCAATTTGGGTGGCAGAGTGAAACCTTGGCCAAAAAAAAGAAGGAAGGATGGAAAGAAAGAAAGAAAAAGAAAGAAAGAGAAAGACAGACAGACAGAAAGACGGACGGACAGACGGAAGGAAGGAAGGAAGGAAGGAAGGAAGGAAGGGAGGGAGGGAGGGAGGGAGGGAGGGAGGGAGGGACGGAAAGGGAGGGAGAGAGGGAAAGAAAGAGAAAGAGAAAGAGAAAGAAAAGAAAAGAAAAGAAAAGAAAAGAAAAGAAAAGAAAAGAAAAGAAAAAG
>NC_045434.1:201593679-201617336 GCF_002776525.5 Piliocolobus tephrosceles | reverse complement strand
AGAAAGACGGACGGACAGACGGAAGGAAGGAAGGAAGGAAGGAAGGAAGGAAGGGAGGGAGGGAGGGAGGGAGGGAGGGAGGGAGGGACGGAAAGGGAGGGAGAGAGGGAAAGAAAGAGAAAGAGAAAGAGAAAGAAAAGAAAAGAAAAGAAAAAAGAAAGAAAGAAAGAAAGAAAGAAAGAAAGAAAGAAAGAAAGAAAGAAAGAAAGAAAGAAAGAAAGAAAAGAAAGAAAGAAAGAAAGAAAGAGAGAAAGAGAGATGAAACACCTATTAGAGAAAAATTTGATCAAGGTCGCTTTATAAATATGGTTGCAACTAATTTTTTAAATAAAAACAAAAAATGACCAAAAGAGCTAAACACTCTTCTAATCAAGTATCACATTAAAATAAATCTCAACAACTAGAAAAGCCTACCATGATTCTTTACAAGTTGCATTCATGGTACATGGGGACTTGGTGTGGGTCTGGACACCTGCAGTACTGACTGCACTGAGTTGGTCCCCTTGGTGACAAATCCTCCATTTGGTTTTTCTAAGTTGATAATATGTGTAAGTTCTTAAAAACCTACTTTTTGTTAAAAGTGTCAACAAATATTGTCATTAAACACTTTACAAATAACGCCTTTGCAAATGTCATTAATTTAAAAGTAAGTTATAAAGGCCTATAAAATATTCATATTTATATTTGTGATATGCTAAAGAATCCTGGTAAGCTCACCTCAAATACTGCCTTAAATGGATATGATGTGTTTCAAAGTGGGGGCCTTGAAGAGTGTAAAAACTATAAATTTTGCTTTTTTTAAATTAAATCAATACTCATCTATTTCAACAATGAAATGTGATGTTTTCTTAAAGCAAACTTTCACAGCTTCCTCTACTTTATCATGGTTAACAAAGATGCATCAAACTCAGAATTTATATTCTTCACAAAAGGTAAGAAAAAAAAAAGCATATGCAGTAAGGAAAAATCACTATTCAGCTTCATTCGTTTTGTTTGTTTGTGTTTCCTTTGAGACAGGGTCTCACTCTGCCACCCAGGCTGGAGTGTAATGGTGTAATCACAGCTCACTGCAGCCTCAACCTCCCAGTCTCCAGCAATCTTCTCACTTCAGCCTCCGAAGCAGCTGGGACTACGATTGTGTGCCATCACACCTGGCTAGTATTTTTTACATTTTTTGTAGAGACAGGGTCTCAGAAGGGCACCATGGCTCAAGCCTATAATCCCATTTCTTTGTGAGGCTGAGGCTGGAGGACTGTATGAGGCCAAGATTTAGAAACAAAACCTGCCTTGGCAACAAAGCAAGTCCCATCTCTGCAAAAAACTAAAAAATTAGTCAGTCACCATGAAGCTCGCATACAATCCCAGCTACCTGAAGAACTGCTTGAGTCCAGGGGGTCAAGGCTGCAGTGAGCTATGATCACACTACTGCACTCCAGCCTGGGTGACAGAGTGAGGCCCTGTCTCTAAAAATAAAAAAACAATAAAGAAAAAAACAGCTTACAAAGGCTGGAGCAGTCAGTCAATGAACAATTATGAGACAACACAGAGAAATTCTCCTTAGTAAATAAAATAAGATTCCCAGAAGCTGGATAAAGCAAAAATGGTTGTTGGGACCATTCATCATTTGAAACTCATCCTTCACTAATGATGAAAACTGTGGTGTAACAAAAAGCATCACGATCAAGCAATACTCCTCAGTGAAGAACTCTGCTTAGTATTTCCAGAGACAATAAAGAATCTAGCCAGTGGGTCATATGCCATCACCATCTCAATTACTATATATTATATGCTATAGAAGGAGTTCCTCTCCCAGAAAAAAACAGAGAGCCAAATGAAATCCAGAAACATCAGGCAGATAACACCTACTGCCTCACTTCTTTGGCATCATTTTGAGCATGTCTTCTCATTTAATTTCTGTGAATATAGCTCCAAAAGCCTGGAAATCTAGACAATGATGCCAAGAGAAAAAAAGAAAAGACCTAGATTTTGATCCTGGTTAATCAGCGCCAGTTTGGTCTTTTTGTAATGGCTACTTTGTGAAAATTAACTAAGTGAAAGCATATATGCGTCACCAATTAAGCAATAAGTAGGAGTCTCTTCTGTTTTTGCTTGAGAAGTAATTTTAAATAATTCAAATAAACTTCTCTTCAAAAAAAAAAAAAAGAATGAAACAAGGCAAAGTTTGGGTAATTTTAAATCTAAAATAGTTTTATAATTTTCCATAACAAGAACTGGCTACTTTCAAGTTAGTGTCCAAAACCCAGGGAGGTCTTAAAGAAAATTCTGATCTCATCTAACAAAAGCTGCTTATGCACAAAGAAGAAAACTGGGCATTAACAGGAACTTCCATAGGTTAAATTATAAAACAGCGTTAGGAGGGTTGGAACTCGAAATTAGAGAGTCTTTTCTTCTGACTCCCTAGAGAGTGTACTTCTCCAGGGAGATTTACTTTGCAATCTGCCACCAAAGGATTCTTTTAAATTCCACACTATTTACTCTTTCCAGAGTACAGACATGCTGGGTTTCAAGACTGTTCAAAAGTGTTGCCATTTCTGGGAAACTGATAAGAATCTATGCCTATAAAGACTCCGTCTCACCAATTTACCACTGTCTGAAATGTCATAGTCTAAGTTTTTGACTAATTAAACAAAATCTCCAAAGAGGACGAAGTTAGAAAGAACTACAACTCATGTAAAAAAAGGAAATGCACATTAAGCCTTAAAACTTGGCACATAGACAGGTGAGGTGAAGCACCTGTGTATGTGTAAAATCCTGTCTTAACAAAGAGAAAGAAGCAGGTAACGAGATTGCTGAGGAGGTTGGAAACAATATTCTACATTTTCCCTCTTTTATATTTCAAAGCTATGAAATTCACTTTTCTTCGGCTTAGCTTCTTTCACTTAGACCTTAGCAGATTCACTGAGTGTCAAACGTTGAGTCACAGACATAGGTAGTTACTTTGGACAAAAATATTTAATTTACAGAAGAAGGGGAGACTGTCACATCAAAAAGGACATGTAGCTAAAGAATGGTTTCTTTGATTGTATCTCCTCAGTTGACCGAACCTGTTTTTATAGAAGAATAAAACAAATCATCGCCAACAGAAAATAACCAATCCAACTGTTACCTGAACATCAGAACAGGCAAAGACATGGAAGACATTTCAAACTCTTGGAGACAGCTTCTAAGTTTCACACTAAATCTTGACAGGTAGCCAAATAAAAGAATTAGCAGGCAAGGATACATGCACACACACACACATACATATATATATAAATCTTGAGGAGAACCATGTCTGGCAGGCATACAAATAATAAATGCAACTTACTAAAGTCAGGAAATCCTGTTCTGAGGCAGGAATTTACATAATCGTAACAACACTCTTACAGGGCAGTAGAACTCTAATTTCCCCCTATATAACAGATGAAGAAACGAAGTTCCAGAGATATTAAATAATTTACCCAATATCATATAACCAGAAAGTAACAAAGCCATCCCTAGAACCTATGGTTTGACTTCAAGCCTATAATCCTTTCCCCTCTATTTTGAAGGCTCTTCTTTCTACTACCACCCATGAACTTGGTGGGGCACAGAGATATGACTAAGAAAACATCTTTCCAAAAGAAACACAATTGTCTTAAGACCACCCTCCCATGGAGGCTCATCAAATAATCAGAAAAGATTAATCATGGAAGAGAGAAGAAACTAAAGCTATCACCACATCAAGAGAGACTTTTCATTTTACTTCTGAGGGTAACTCCTTAGAAATTCTCTAGGAGATTTAACATTCATAGTAAGACAACCTTTGTTCACAATGAAGTCTCATTCCTCACCTTCCTGCCACCTCCCAGCAGCTCAGAAGAACTTTGTCTCAGACTATTGTAATTTGGACTCATTCATTTCACCTAAAAATCATTTACTTCCCCTCTAAAATTCCCTACAGCCCATTCCCCACCTTGCTTCCTTCCCTCTTCCCTATGAAGAGGGTACTCAAGCCTCAACCATCTCTCCCTTCTTTGTGTTTCATATGTGCAGCACTCTTATGTATCCATGCACATTGATAAATCTGTATGCCTTTTTCTCCTATTAATCTGTCTATCGTCAGTCATTTCAGCAAACCCTCAGAGAGGGCAGAAGGGAAGCTTTGTATCAGCCCCTGCAAACTGTTTCAACTGTGAAACCTAAAAAAAACTTGAGTTTCCCACAGAACTGTTCATTTTTCTAGGTATGCTAGTTTAGAAAAACTTCCTCACCATATCAACAAATGTTAACACACTGCTAGGAGACAGATGAATCCATAGAAGCTTCCCTCTGTCTGAAAGGATGGAGGGGAAAAAAGAGCAGTGAACCAGGTGTGATTTACTGGGTTCATTCATCAGATGAGGCAAAATGGTGGCAAAACAGACCACAAAAGAATGCAACACAATATTTAGTGGCCATTCTCCCTGGTATTCATGTACTCTGGTTTCTAAAGGCACCTGATAAAATGGCATATAGAACAGCATTTGAGAGGTTCAACAAGTGAGATGCCGGGAGACCATCTTTTCCTAAACGCAAACTATGCATTTGTGAGCAGCCTATCTTTCAGAAAACTTAAGTCCTTTGGGCCAACTGCTTGGGTCAAACCACAACTTGAAACAGTAAGAATTTCAAATGGAAAACTAAGCTATTTCCCTTACATGCCAGTTATAACTGCTTGTCTTTCATATCAAAATTCAACTTGTTTGCCTGTAATGAGAAAATGGATCTGAGCTCTATAAATATTTTAACATTTCGGCTGACACAACATTAAATTTTCTCAGTAGAAGATCCTAGAGATATGTAGGAGGAAAGGGTTTTGCTCCCTGGTTCCTGGTTCCTGGAGAAGCCCAGATAGCTTCTCCAAAAGATGGCTTCTCTAGTGACCGGCTTCCCTCACGGGCATAGCTTCATCAGAGCAAGATTTCTGTTTCAGTACACAGCAAGCAACAGTACCCAGCAGCCAAGAGCTACCCCTGGTATTCCCTCAGGAAGATACGCAGCACACGGGCTTTTCTAAGAAACCTCCCTGAGAACAGCTTTCCCTTGGCATCCTAGAGGGCAGAATTCTGACAAGTTCTGAGGGTGGATTTTCAGTAAGTTCCACTGAAATGGCACCACTGCCATTCAGAAAGCCACACCATGCCCTCTCCAACAAGGTCAAGATCTTAGCCCAGGGTAGTGGTAGCAGTCTCTCACCTAAAGCTACCACAAAAAATAAGAGGTAGGTTTGGTAGGCCTTTTTTGGATTTTAGAGGCAACATATACACTACATCTGAATGTGCCACCTTAACTGATTACAGAGTCACCTAGGAAGTTACCAATTTTGAGTAAGGAACACAATATATGAAGGTTCTACAGCAAATTAGGGATGGGCAGTGCAAGCTGCTCTATCAGTTGGGACTTTTGATTCAGTAGATCTAATGCTTTGAATTGTCTGTGGGAAATAGACATGCTGTAAGGAGCCTTTTAGCCAGTGTGCACTGAATCAGCTCTTGGCTATAAGAGATGGGTGCTGGAGAAGCAAGCTTTCCCCAATACTTCATAGGGCAAATTTCCAGCAAGTTCCAGAACAAAGAGTTTCAGCAAGTTCTGAACAGTACCACAGTGGCTTTTCTACTACGGCCTTTGGCTCAGCCCTAAAGAGAAAGGCTCCCTATCTGAGCCTCTACTCAGCCCTAAGGTAAGCATTTGCTCTTTGTATCTGCTATTCTTATGTTCTTGAGAGTGCACAGTTTTTCTCTCCTGATTAGACTCAGATTAATACACCTTAACAGTAAGTTGAGAGGCTGTGTTCAGTCTAAGAAACGCAATACAAGAACCTCATTTAAACAAACAGGAGCTCATTTTGTTTTGTTTTCAATGTTTAAAACTCAAAATTATATAGGAATAATTTAGACCAAGTTTAGGCATAGCACTAAGTTCTTGACAAACTTATTTATATATTCATTAACAGGGCTATTTCAGTCATGGTTTGGCAAACTGTACATTCCTTTTCCAAACATTCTGTAGTCTAAACTATAATTAATCAGCACATGGCCAGGAGTTCGAGGCCAATCTGAGCAACACAGCAAGACCCCATCTCTATAAAAAATTTAACCAAAAAAAAAAAAAAAAAAAAAATTAGCCGAGCACAGTGACATGAGCCTGTAGTCTCAGCTAACTGGGAAACTGAGGCAAGAAGATCACTTGAGTCCAAGAGTTAGAGGTTACAGTGAGCTGTGATCACACCACTGTACTCCAGCCTGGGCCACAGGGCAAGAACTTGTCTCTAAAAAAATAATAAAGAAGGAATAAAAATTGTCTCTAAAAAAAGTGAAGAATAAAAAGTAAAATCAGCCCCTAACTTATAATCACCATCTTTACCATTATTTTTAGCAATTCCTGATCTCTCCTATTATTCAAGCTCTAAAAGGACTGAAATATGGCGGCTAAAATCGCAAATAATGTTATAAAAATGATTTTCATTATCAAAAGAGTAGCTCTTACATGTAAATACTGACAATCTCACACAGTTAGGTCAAGGTTATTGGCTTGACTCACTCCACATTCCGTAAGGGACTGTATAACTCTAGCCAACTCTTAACCACAAGGAAATCCAAACAAGCTTGCAACAGTAGGTCGGTACAACCTAAACAATATATCTTGGCAAACGGTTTAAGTGCAAGGAACACATAGGAACATCTTCTTTAAACAGTGTCTGAATGTCTGTTGTTCCCATTAAGTAGAAATACACTAAGGGGTTCACAATTCTTTTAACAGTTCAACAAAAACTTTTAAGCCTATCAAATTACCAAAAAAATTTGGTTGGTTGTTAGAAAACAACCAAACCAACAAATAAAAAAGCCCACTGATGTTACTCAAGAGGGAAAGACACCAAGTTTTCACATAAGTAGAAAATAACCATCAATGCTTCACCCAAATGGGGTGGAGACAGTAGCAGATTAAGCATCAAAAAGCAAATCATTGCTTTGTGGGGGGGTTTTAAGTAAACTTTAGAATTAAACTCTAATTTCTTAAACAATGAAAATGAAAACTAAATGTCACTGACAGTTAATTTTTAATGACTCCAAAATGAAATGTGTGAAATTTGTTAGTAGCCATCTTTATGAATGGTTAAGTCTGAAAAGATGCCAAAGACAAACTGGAAATTACTATACAAGTAATGTTTTATGTTACTGCTTAGGAGTCTCTTTAGAAAAACAAAAATGATGCTTTTACAAGGACATTTCTTATTTTTTAAAAAAAGGTTTATCTTACTTGAGAGAGTCCAGGGGACGATGCATGTCCCGGGGGCGTTGCCGCAAGATTTGGATGTCCCTTGTTTATTTCATGTGCTGAATAAGGGGATGGGGTAGGGGTTCCCGGCTGTCTTGCTACTTGTGTTACCTGTGAGGAAATCAATATTTAGTAAGAACATTATATTAGTAAATCAATCTTAATAAATACAGCTGAATTATCTGATTTAATTGGATTTCCTGCCTCACAACTTACACTAAGCACCTGACTGAACAAACACTTAAATTTTTCAAAACTGAAAAAAACAGAATTCTTTAAAAATATATACATGAATATTCTCATCGGTTTGATCAAAGATTCTTAAAGCATGATCTCAAAAGCAAAAATCTTAAAAGAAAACACATGCTACAGGAAAGAAACAATACTTGAAACTACCAACTGTATGATACCATTTTGTAAAAGAAACAGAAAAGAAATAAATGGTTGAAAGAGGAAGGAGATGACTACAGAAGAGGAGTAAGGAGATTTTTGAGGGTAACAGAACTGTCTGTATCATGCTTATAGTGAGAACTGAATGTCTCCGTGCTTGTCAAGACTTATGGATGTATACACTAAAAAGGGTGAATTTTACAAAATTATATCTCAATAAATCTAAACTCCAAAAATGGTAAGCTACTTATATGACATAATCTCATTTTTGTCTTTAAAAACGTATATCTGGCCAGGTGCTATGGCTGATTCCTGTAATCCCAGCACTTTGGGAGGCCAACACAAGAAGACTGCTTAAGAAAAGAAGTTTCAGACCAGCCTGTGCAACACAGCAAGACTTCATCTCTATTTTTTAAAAAATATTTTTTTCATTAGCTAGGCATGGTGGCATACACCTGTAGACATAGTGACTTGGGAAGCTGAGGCAAAAGGACTGCTTGGGCCCAGGAGTTCAAGGATTACAGTGAGCTATGATCACACCACTGTCCTATAACCTGGGTGACAGAGGAAGACCCTATCTCTTTAAATACTAAAAATTTTTTAAAAAGGACATCTAAACATATGTATACATACACATGTGTAGGAATATTTCTATACACATATTTGTTAATGTATGTATATAATATACACATACACATCTAAAAACATGTATATATAATATTTTTAAAGATCTGTAAGGAGACACACCAAAATCTTAACAGAAAGCATCACAGGTATTTCTTTATTTTTTCATTTACATTTTCTAATATAATACAATAATCATAAATTTATACAACTGAAAAAAATCAGCATGTTTTTATGTAACCAAAAATTTTATTTTCTCCAATTTTTGCAGGCAGTAAATTGCTCATCAGCCCATGACAGATATGAAACCACTTTACTTAGACCCCTAGTGGAAGTGTCTACCAATCAATCCTAGCCAGCTCTTCCCTCTCATAGTCTAATCCAGACTAACACTGATGGTTTTGCAAACTTTCATGAATTATGGGCAGTTCTGTACTCTGCTAAAATCAAAGAAGCCATTCTCCTTAAGCAATAGTTCTTAAATTTGAGAGGAACATGAACCCTTTGCCAATCTAGCATAAAATACAGACTTCTCAGAATCATGTTATTAAATGCATAAAATATATAGGATTATGACAACAAGTGATCTATATTGAAATACAGGTATAAAAATATTAAAACAAATTCCTGACATAGTAATATATGTTCTTTATTGGTGCATTAAATATAATAACTAACGGCAATTGTTGTCTATAGTCATAATACAAAGAAATGCTAAAATTCATCATTAGACATATTCTCTATTTTCAGTTCATAGGTCTTCTGAATTTTATCATAAAGTTAAAAACTCTGCCCAGGGAAAAAGGAAAATGGCCTGGAATTCACTCAGTCAAAAGGTCTAAAGAAAATCTAGTCCCTGGTACTCTAACCTTCAAATCACTTATAACTCTCTAAACAGACACAAACATCTTCAGGATCAGCTACCCGATCCCAATACTGAAATCAAATGGACTCACACAGAACTAACTAGAACCAAAAGCTTATGAGTTAAAAGACACATAAATGATGCTACAAATAATTGTAACTAGTTTCATCCTTGTTTTGTAAATAACTTTGATTACGATTTTCTTGGGAAAATTTTGTTTCCAATTTTGAGTGACTATTACCTTTATAAGGGCATAAAGTTTATCATGAAATGTAACAGCGTATATAAATCTCCCAAGGAAATTTTTCTTTTCTTTTCTTTCTTTTTTTTTTTTTTTTTTTTTTTTTTTTGAGGTGGAGTCTTGCTCTGTCGCCCAGGCTGGAGTGCAGTGGCCAGATCTCAGCTCACTGCAAGCTCCGCCTCCCGAGTTTACGCCATTCTCCTGCCTCAGCCCCCTGAGTAGCTGGGACTACAGGCGCCCGCCACCTCGCCAGGCTAGTTTTTTGTATTTTTTAGTAGAGACGGGGCTTCACCATGTTAGCCAGGATGGTCTCGATCTCCTGACCTCGTGATCCGCCCGTCTCAGCCTCCCAAAGTGCTGGGATTACAGGCTTGAGCCACCATGCCCGGCCTCACCAAGGAAATTTTTCAAAGGAAAAAAGTTGGATTGCTATTTAAACATCTACTTTAGAAAATTAATAATCAGAAATGAAGAGTTCTTATAAGTAAATTTCTTACCAATAAAGCTTATGAATTTATATTATTTCCCATGTTTCAGAATTAATTATTTTGGTATTTTGCTAAAGTAAAACCTCAATATGAATACACATTTTTAACATGGGAAAAATTCTGTACAGTGAAATAAAGTAAAAATAAAAAGAGAGCAAAGAAGTTAACTGTATAAAATCTTACACCAGTGTTCTGATTAATTCTGATAAAAATTAAATATCAAATTTGCCCATGGCAATAAATCATAGTACAGAAAAGTTTTTAAATACTATTGATAAAAAATATTAAAATACATTATATGTTTATCAACTAAACTAACAAAAGTAAGTTAAAAAAAATCTTTGCCCCATTATTGGCAGGGATCTAAGGAAGCAGGACACAGACAAGATACTGTAAATCGGTTACTATCTTCCCAGGATTATAGAACAATGTGTCACCAAGTAAATGCTTCAAAACCATCACTCCAAAATTATTTCACTTTAGAGTACATACCCTAAAGAAAATCTCACCTCAAAAATTAGGAACTTAAAAGATATATCCAGCAGCATTTCACATGATGGCAAAAACAGGTAGAAATACCAACTAATGGGAAAATGAAGTAACATAACTGAACTAAATACATAAAAAAATATAAACCTGTACACTGCAGAGTTGTAAAGAAAAATACATCTTCAGAGTTGTAAAGATTGTAAGCTATGTTTCCTACAGAACTGTAAAGAGGTACTGACATATACTAAAGAATACTGAAAGAACAAATTAAATCATTACAAATAAAATTAGTATCCACTGGTTTGTCAGAAAACTATTATATTGCCCCCATAAAACACAAATGTTTGAGAGAAAGAGAAAAAGCATTGTGCCAAAGCCAAAAGTGGTATGCTCTTGCTACATAAAAAACTTCCTTAAAGGAAACACCAATGAAAAACAACTTTCATGGGTATATGCCTATGGTATGTATCCTTTGCAACTCTAAATAGTTCTGCCAAACTAGTAATCCTTTGGTACCACATATTCTAAAAGGGCACTTCCTCCTAAATTGGGGGATGTCTACTAATAAAAGCAGGTCAAAGAAAATAAGTCTGTATCAAAATAATAGAAGAACTAGAATTTCTAAGAAATTCTTCCTAGAAACAGGCTGTTACATATAATAAAAAATCTCTCAGCTTCACTGTGCTCTATTCAATTCAAAGAAGATCCTCTATTACATATGCCACACTGCATTAGGCATTCCATATTTGCTTTTAGTGTATTTGTTACAGGGCTTAATGTCTCTGCCAGGGAAAAAAGGTATACCATCTTTAACTAGAAATTATACAGAACAGAAATAGCACAATCTTATCCCAAAGAAATGCCACAAAGGCTAATAAAATTGTCATAGATAAAAATCAAATTTAGACTAAAATTTAAATACCTCTTGTAAAATATTCCTAAATTAATGATTAACGAATCTTATACTATCTAGCTAAGGGTTCTTCTCTCTTGCTAAACTGTTCAATTTCAGGTCATACTGTTGAAATCCATCTTCTTTAAAGGTAGTAGCAAGAAGTTATCATGCAAAGAAAACAACGTACATTTTCCCATTATTTGAAACAAATTGCTACCTTCTCAACTATGAAGGCTGGGAGGGAGCAGAGGTGTAGAACAGCTGATAACACGAACTACTTAACTACCTCCAAAGCTAAACAGATGGTTGTCTTTTCTATAATACTAATCCTAAGCAAAATACATCAACCATTTCTTGTAATGCAATATATGTTTGTGTGTACTGCTTATTGCATTTAAAAGAAAATATGCCCAAGAAACGTTTTTGTTTCTTCTAGATATATTTTTGCATTGGTAACAATGCAGGGCTTACAAAATTCTCATTCTCTTTCTGGTAGAAATGTAAACTGGTACAACCACTTTGGGAAGCAATTTGGCATTAGCTGGTAAGCTTGGAAACAGTCATGACCTATGACCCAGCCATTCCACTCCTAGATGTACTTCTGGGAAAAAATAATGAAAATGTGCCCCAGGGTACATGAACAAAAACGTTCATAGTTGTATTGTTTTAATAACCAAAAACTGGAAACAACCCAACTGTTCATTAATAGAATTGATCAATAAGGAAACTTTCATACACAGAAAATTTTCCTGTACAGAAACAGAATAAAAAACCAGCATAACACAATTTAGATGACCCTCATAAATGGTACTGAGTAAAAGATTAAGAACAATATATAAAGTATGACTCCATTTATCCAAATATCCAAAACCAGCAAAACTGGACCATATTAGTCAATAGAGGTATATACATGTTTAGCAACACTATAAAGAGAAGCAGGAAAATGACTTTTAAAAGGCAGATAGTATTATTTCTGGGGAGACAGGGAATTATGACATGCCATGTAAATTTTTTTTAAATTGGTTTGAAACTTTTTTTTGCTTTAAAATTATTTGTTAAACTTTACCTTTAAGTTTTATGTACTTTTATGAATGTGTATTTTAATCCTCTTCCATACCACCTACCTCAAAAACAAGATTAAAGACAAAAACAAGTGAACTACTAACACCTGTAATAAAATATCACTTACATTGGTATTACACTGTTACTCTGCATAGTAGAAAGAAAATTTAAAAAGAAATACTGCTGCAGGAAAGAAAAGCTCTAAAATTTTGACTCAGTGGAAACTTCAGGTAGCTAGTGAATTTTCATTCAAGATTTCCACCAAAAAATAATCTCCTATAAAATTAACGACATTTGGTGGTTGGTGACCGATATTAACTTGACAGAGTTTTTAGAAAATTTAAGGTAGACCATAAAGATTGTGCAAGTTAAGATTAGTCATTAGATATAAAATGTATTTATCTAGCACTAACTTATCAGATTTGATTATATTCTGCCCAATTAAGAGCTATCATACATAAACCACAATGTTCAAATAACAAATAAAATATGGAAAACAAAGTTTCCTTAACATGATCATTCTTACATGACTCCAGAGCAAGGGAAATACCCCCTGAAGGAAACAAAATGGGAAAAAAACTGGCCAGATGTAAACAAGAGATAGGGACTATGAAAAACGGTAGAGAATGGCCACTACCCAAGGGACAGCAGATACTGAGATACTGGCATGCAGGAATTCCAGATAAGCAGTGCTACTTCTTCAAAATTTTCAAGAGTAACCAAAAATAAGGCTTTCTGCATGAAATTGTCCTGATTTCCCATACACACTACCTGCCAAATAAACCATATATTGGTATATTAAATACACAGGCAGCCAGAGTGTGGACATGGCTCTAGGGGTATGTCATGATCATCATCAAATATAAACTTGCTTTTTAATTTTTTTTTTTTAAGTGATGGGGTCTCATTGTGTTGCCCAGGCTGGGGTGCACTGGTGTGATCACAGCTCACTGCAGCCTCCATCTCCCAGTGATCCATCCACCTCACGCTACAGAGTATCTGGGACTACAGGCACATGCCACCATGCTCAGTAATTTGTGTGTGTGTGTGTGTGTGTGTGTGTTTTGTTTTTGTTTTTTTTTTTTTTGTAGAGACAAGTTCTCATTGTGTTGTCCAGGCTGGTCTCAAACTGTGAAACTCAAGTGATCCTCCTACCTCCGGTTCCCAAAGTGCCAGGATTACAGGTATGAGCCACCATACCTGGCCAAACTTTCTATAAATACTCAGATACAGACTTGTGACTGGATTCTACACAAATAGGCATTGACTGAATACAGACATATTGTTAAATATAACACACGCAGAAAGTACTATGTTTTTTATTGTATATATTTTATATAATATGAATAAAAACATACTGCTTTTAAAAGTATAGTAATTAATCAGTTACTAAAAGAATAACAGGAAAGTCCAGGATTCCTATCAAGTAAATTAAATTTTCCGCAGCAAATGATTCATATAAAGGTAAAAGACATACAGTTTATGTGTGTGACATCCCTTATTTTATAAATCCCAAGATAAAGTTTATTTAGCGAGGTCACCTAAAAACATTTCAGCAGCTGCAACTCATACACAGAAATAACCAAGTTCCATTCTGGGTAGTTTGGAAAGATCCCAAAGCTTTTCTTACCTGGGTAATTTCTATAGTTTAGGCTCCTCAAGCAGCAGAATAGATAAGTAAAGTCTTTCCCTTCATTAATATTTTGTCTCATCCTAGTTCTTCCTTCAGATCATTTATTTTCCAAAATCTATAGATATTGACAACTCAATAAAAGCTGGTCTGCTCAACTAAAAGGAGCACTACAGTGGATACTAGGATGGAAGTTTTACTTATACCTGACACTACTTGAATTCTGTTAATATCACTGCCAATCCCCAACCACCAAGAAAAAAAGAGAAAGAAAAAGAAAATGGTATTCCTCCTTGCTCTACTCTTACCTATACTTAATAAGTTGAATTACATGAAATTCCAGATTTACAGATATTCAAGTATATTTTAACCTTAAAAAAGAAAAGGTAATTTTATATGGTTCAAGTAATACTTAAAAACTCAAGCAAACACACACCATATATTTTCTACTATGGACTTTGCCAGCAACTGAGTTTAATTCTGAGGGTTGCTTTTCTTATTTACTAACTGTCCAATAGAAACAAGAAAGTGTTCTATTTCAAAGAACATTTCAAAGTTGGAGGGTCAATAACAATGCTAACAAATGAAAAAATAAATAAGAAAGAAACACTTCCAAAAATGTCTAGGTATCAAAGGTTAGCGAAAGTGGACCATATGTGAATCCTTGAGGATCACAGGGCAAACTATTTTCATTGAGACGGTCTGTATCGCCTAGGCAGGTGTATAGAGGCCCAATCTCGGCTCACTGCAGGTTCCAACTACCTCCCAGGATCATGTGATCCTCCCAACTCAGCCTCCTGAGTAGCTGGGACTACAGGCGTGCACTACCACTCCCAGCTAATTTTTTATTTTTTGTATAGACAAGATTTCGCCATGTTGCCCAGGCTGGTCTTAAACTTCTGGGCTCAAGGGGTCCGCCCACGTTGGCCCTCCAAAGTGCTGAAATTACAGGCGTGCGTTACCGCATCCAGCCAGGGTGGACTCAAATCTAAGATGGCTCTCAGTATTCCTATACTTGGTGTACACACCCTGAATAATTCCCTCCTCTGAAGAAAGAGGGGGGGCCAGTGAATATAATAGGCTGATGTGGCTAGGTAATTTATTAGTTATCTGAATTAATCAAGAGACAAGTCACAAACTTAACAGCTTAAAACACTACACATTTAAGTCCTTGTTGGCATGGTAAGGACTTAGGGTTGTATTCTAACACGATTGGGCACCTACAGGAAGTTTTAAGCAGGAGTGTGAAAAGATCAAATGTTTTCCAAAGATCATTTTGGTTGCTCTGTAAGAATAAGAACTGAAGGGTACAAGAAAAGAAGCAGAGAGATTAGTTAAAAGCTATCATGCCAGGCCGCAGTGGCTTACATCTGTAGTCACAGCAACTTAGGAGTGTAAGGCAAAAGGCCCAACAGTTCGGGGCTGTAAGGCACCATGATCATGCCTGTGAAAAGCCACTGCATTGTAGCCTGGTCAACATAGCAAGATCCTGTCTCTTAAGGAAAAAAAAAAAAAAAAGCTACTGCAATCATCTTGGCCACAACTGATGGTGGCTTAGAACATGGTAATAACAAGATAATTTGTTTGAGCAGGTGGGACAGAAAGGAATGTAGACTGATTGATTCATTCATTCGTTTAACATATATTTACTGAGAACTTTATACCAAGCATTGTACTGGGTGCATGGAATACATCAGTGAGTAAGAGAGACTAAAATCCTTACATTCCTGGAGTTTACAGTCTAGCTGCAATACTAACAGCCATAATACTTAAATAAGTTATACAGTGTACTTGTAAGTGATAGATTATGAATATCAGGGATGGATTTTAAGTTTATGGCTTGAAAGATTAGGTGGGAAGAAGGGAAAGTATTCCTAATCCAAAATGCCTGGTACCAGAAGTATTTCAGTTGTTTTTTTTAATTGTTGAATGTATGCACTGTACCACTTCAGCAGCCCTAATCCAAAAATCCAAAATCCAAATGCTCTAATGACCATTTTCCTTGAGCCATCATGTTGGCACTCCAAAATATTCAGACTGTGAAGCACTGTATATTTTTGGATCGGGATGTTCAACCTGTATTACTGTGAGACAGGATTAGAGGCAGAATAGAAAAAGGGAAAGGGATAATCACAAGTAGTTTTAGATGCCTATCAGAGACTCAAATGGAAATAATAAATAGTGTGTTGACTATATGAATCTAAGCTCAGGAGAGCAGTCAGGGCCAAGCAAGTAAATCTAGAGGTAGGTTCATTACCAACATTCCACATAGCATCTAAGCTAATTATCAAAACCAGCAAATTTCAGATGAAAAAGTTGGAAACGTATGAGAAGAAGACAGCAAAAGGCAAAGCTAAAATTTATTTTTGGATCAATTTTGTCAATGTCAATTGTTACATACTCAAGGTTGTGCTTACTCTCGTTATGTAATCAGTATGGTTTATTTCTCTGCTTGGTTTTTTAGGGTTTTTTTTGTTTGTTTGTTTTTTGTTTTTGGAGAGAGAGAGACTCACTCTGTCACCCAGGCTGAAGTATAGTGGTGCGATCTCGGCTCACTGCAACCTCCACCTCCCAGGTTCAATCAATTCTCCTGCCTCAGTCTCCCAAGTAGCCGAGACTACAGGCACATGCCACCATGCCTGGCTAATTTTTGTATTTTTAATAGTCTGGTTTCATCATGTTGGCTTGGCTGGTCTCAAACACCTAACCTCAAGTGATCCATCTGCCTTAGACTTCCAAAGTGCTGAGATTACAGGCATGAGCCACTGCGCCCGGTCTCTCTGTTTGCTTTTTGTTTGTTTGTTTCTGACGCAGGGTCTCGCTCTATCACACAGGCTGAAGCATAGTGAAGTGATGCGATCACATCCCACTGCAACCTCAAACTCCAAGGCTCAAGCAATCCTCCCATTTCAGCCTCCCAAGTAGTTAAAACTACATGTGTGTGCCACTACACTGGGCTAATTTGTTTTATTTTTTGGAGAGACAGGGCCTCACTATGTTGCCCAGGCTGGCTTCAAACTCCTGGGTTCAAGCGATCCTCCCACCTCAGCCTCCCAAAGTGCTGGGATTATAGGCACGAGCCACTATTCCTAGCCTCTGCTTGTAATTCTAACAGAAAAAAAACAAGATCATCAGAGAATCAATCAGTAATATCCTAAACTAAAATTATATCAAAGTCAGAATCTCAAAATTTCAAAATACAGGCAAAAGGTGACTAAGGAACAATCAAACCAATGTCAGTAGTCTCAGGATCGATATGGACCTAGCACCACAGAGAAGACACAAGCAGTAGATATAGATATAGATATAGATATAGATATAGATATAGATATAGATATAGATATAGATATTATTTTGAGATGGAGTTCTACTCTTATTGCCCAAGCTGAAATGCAATGGTGCGATCTTGGCTCACTGCAACCTCTGCCTCCCGGGTTCAAGCGTTTCTCCTGCCTCAGCCTCCCAAGTAGCTGGGATTACAGGCGCGCGCCACCACGCCTGGCTAATTTTTTGTATTTTTAGCAGAAACAGGGTTTCACCATGTTAGTCAAGCTGGTCTTGAACTACCGACCTCAGATGATCTGCCCACCTCGGCCTCCCAAAGTGCTAGGATTACAGGCATGAGCCACCACGCCCAGCTGATATATATTTTTTTAAATAACGGGTCTGCTGATGCTAGGACAGAATATAAAGGATAGGAGAGATACCATACAGTAATCCAAACCAATTTGATATGATTCCTAATTTCACCTACTCTGTCATCATAAATGAATTATGTGATAAATATCATAGAATATATATATTTTTTTAGTTTTATTTTTTTGAGGCAGGGTCTCACTTTGTCACCCAAGCTAGAATGCAGTGGCACAATCACAACTCACTGGAGCCTCCAACTCCCAAGCTCAATCAATCCTCTCACCTCAGCCTCCTGAGTAGCTGGGACTACAGGCACATGCTATGACGCCCGGCTAATGTATTTAAAGTACTGCTGAAAAATAAAAAAGTAACCAGGTCTGAGAAGAATCTGGAAGGGTTTGGTGGCATCTGACTTACACCTTGAGAACAACAGGGTTCAGTTCAGATCAAAAGTTAGAGGCAGTATTTTGAAAAAAAATATTGATTCTGTTGAGAGAGCATTAAAAAAATAGAAAATTAATGGATGCTAAGAAACTATGTGACGGTTGTTTGAACACTGTAAGAGTAAAAATTACTAACTAATTAGAAAACAAGTAAATACATTCTTACAATATATACTCAGAAAAATGTTTTAAAAATGAGAAGTTGCTTATGGTATAATATTAAGTAAAGAAAGCAGGACAGAAATTTGTGGTGCACTGATAACTTTTTTTTTAAGTGCACAGCAAAACAACTTGAAGGATTCTGTTAAAATGGGTGGTATGAGTCTTTTGTTAACAACATCATGGATCATGTTTTTCCTGTCATACTTTTCATTTGGGGGGGGGGGGGGGGGGGGTTGCAGGTGACGGAGTCTCATTCTGTTGCCCAGACTAGAGTGCAGTGGTGCAACCTCGGCTCACTGCAACCTCTGCTTCCTGGGCTCAAGCAATTCTCCTGCCTCAGCCTCCCAAGTATCCAGGATTACAGGTGCATGCCATCACACCTAGCTAATTTTTTTTTTTTTTTTTTTTTTTTTTGGTATTTTTATTAGAGATGGGGTTTTGCCACCTTGGCCAGGCTGGTCTGCAACTCCTGACCTCAAGTGATTCACCTGCCTCAGCCTCCCAAAGTGCTGGGATTACAGGCATGAGCCACCGTGCCCAGTCTCCTGTCATACTTTTCTCTATGTTTCAATTTTTCTAGCAGACACATTAATTTTATAGTGAGCAAAATCTGCTATTTGGAACTTGGCAGTGAGGTATCCAGACTGTCTTATAAAATCCTGCTTAAGCCAATGATGTAGTTGAGGATGGCGAGGTTCATGCTATCCTGTGCCTTGCAGTCACCCAGAGACTGCAAGGACACAATCAGTGAGTGATCACTGATTCTTAACATCTGTTTGCATCCTTGCAATCCTTGTGGACAGGAATAAGACTTAATGAATACTTATGACAGTGCTTGCAGACCAGTGGCTACTCAGATGTTTAAGTATAAATATTTTCTGTTACTAACTCAACCAAATCTTACTATTATATGGCCATTTGAGGGTAAAATTATTTAGAATATCAACTCATGAAGACATCAGGGAGCCAGGGCTGGTTTACAGCCTAAAGGGAGGAAGCCAAGATAGTAAAAAGATTTTTATTTCTTTCACTGCTAATAGAATCCTGGAGAACTGTATTACAATTCCAAGGTCCTTTCCCAGTTCAACAGCTAAACCTTGATCAGTTAGGAATGACTGTCTTGAATGAAAAAAAAAAAAAGAGTGGTAAGGTTTATCTATTCTACTAAATCCAATCATTTAGTAAAACTACACATAAAATTACTAACAGTCTACATAAGCACAAAAATTTAACTCCTTACTTTTTCAAGGAATATACATATATTAGAGACCAACTGCTGTCCCTGTGGTCAGAAGCAGGAACACGTGACAACTGATCTTCTGAGGAGTGATGGCTTTTAACAGACACTCACATTCTCTTTCTTATGTTCAAAACCCACAGTCAGAGCTTTCCACCAGGACAAGGTTGTGAGTCTGGAGATTACTAATATACATTCAGTGACTGCAATGGAATTAGTCATTTACCAACTTACAACTTAATTTTTTAAAACTAATGCTTTACTATTTCCCTGTTGATCTTTAGTCAGTTGCTAATCAACTAGTTATTTAACTGACTCAAGGTAAGTGAATTCTATTTTAATTCCAAGGTATTAACAAATCTCAGATTTTAGTATTCAACTATAAATAAGCACACATTCAATTATATTATCAAAACCACAACATTAAGTTCCTCTGACGTAGATCCCAAATCGTATAAGATGTGTGACATATGTGCCCCTATTCTGCAGCTGAGTCATGAATTACCACTTTCCAAACACAAACTTGAAAGAAGGAACATAAGCAGAAGGTAAACAGATTCAAGGTATCCAAGTAGGCTAAACAGCATCAACAAAAGAGCACAGAGTTGTTTCTATAAAAAAAAAAAAAAAATTAGGCATGGTGGTGTGCACTTGTAGTCCTAGCTCTAAGGAGGCTGGGATGGGAGGATTAAGCCCAGAAGTTGCAGCAAGCTATGATCATACTACTGCACTCCAGCCTGGGAGACAGACTGAAACCTTATCTTAAAAAAAACAAAAAACAAACAAACAAACAAAAAAACCGTGGTGGCAGCAGGGGGAAGAAAAAAGAAAAAAATGAGCATGGGTTTTGGTGTCAGAGACCTAAGTTTGAATTCTGGCTCTACTACACAGAAACTATATAAGCAAATTACTTAAATTTAGTTTCTTCTTCTGTAAACGTGAAAAGTAAGGTCTTATCATGCTGATTTATTCAACACATTAAGATAATATTTATCATAATGCCTAGTATATAAAAAGTGTTCTAAAGTGGTAGCTCTTTGTGTTTAATTATTTACAAATATTTAAACTGTTGGTTTAAAATCCTAATATTAAGCCAGTAAGTGTAGAACAGTTTTGGGTTGAAATGATTCCTGCTTGATTTTCATCTATACAAATGAGAGTGAGGGTGTTACAATAAACCTAAAGCTGTGGTTTGCAAAGTGTGGTCCCTAGACCAGAGGCATAAGCATCACCTAGAAACTTTCCGAAAACAAATTCACAGGTCTCACCAAGACCTGCTGATTCAGTAACTCCAGGGGTGAGACCTATAAATGTATGGTTAACAAACACACCAGTTAACAACCACTGACCTAAACACAATGGCAGGTTTGTACTAACATTCACAGCACCTGCATGATATGCCTGCTTTTCTTTTTTTAATCTGCTGAATTACAACACAAATTAGCAGAAGACAGATTACTGGACATATATATGGCTATACTATATTATTGCTGGGTCTGACAGAACACTGTCATTTATAAACATTTTTATCCCTAAAATGTGCTTTTTTCCCCCAAAAAAAGGTAAAAACCACTTTCTTGACTTAACAGACTCATTCTGCTCTCTCCTTTACCCTGCATTCACATTGCACCTAAGGAACATCTTATACTAGGTTATGATAAAACCTTAATTTCTTGAAATTCTTGAGGGAAGAACTGACTACACTACTAGATTTTCCAGAACACTAGGAATTAATCTCTTTACAAAACTTATTTTCCTCATGTAACTGATTTAAATGGAAATCTTTTTAACATTGTCCACATTGAATGTAATCCAAACTTTTTTCTTGGCCATATAAATTCATCATTATGAACACCAAGTTTTATGCACAAATATACTTTATGAAGTGTCAATAAAACTCTAAACCAGTCTGTATACTTTTCTGCATCTACATTTGCTATCATGCAGTTAGCTATGATTTTCAGCTGCTACCAACATTCCAACTTGAGGCTACAAGTTTACTTGTTTGTTATTCCATCTTTCTAATAATCTTAGGTGGGCATCGAAACTCAACCAGTATTCTGATACCTTTTCTTAGTTCCCTAGTATTCCTCTAATCTCCTAAACATATAAACCTTTTTCTTCTGCATACCTTCTACTTATCCTTAGAAATTCAGCCCAAAACTCACCTCCCATGAGATAAATTTCTTAAAACCCTGTCTCCCTGGGTTTCACACTGCTGCTCCACACTTACAAGAATAGCAAGACATTCTCTGCCTGTCCTTCTATAAGCATTTATCTCACTGCACTTAAACTAGACTTCACTTTCAGCTTTCCCACTAGCTTGTAAGTACCTTGAGGGCAGGGAGCAGTGTATCTACTGTGCACAATGCTTGTAAGCAGATACTCTAAAAAAGAGGAACAGGCTATGGTCTGGGGGGAAAAACCCTTGCCAGGGAAGCATAAGAGCATTGGCTCAATGATACAGTATCTGCTTTGTCTAAATTAGAGGACCTTGCTTTTGTTCAGTGTTACTGTTTGATTTTTATTTTCTTCACTTCCAACAAAGTGTTGAACAATTTCTTTCCTCTAATTCTTTCAGCTACTCACCAACTTCTGAGTACATTTTGTCTTTCCAGCCAAAATGTAAGAATATAAAGAGAACCCTCTTTTCCATTGTATTTTCTCCCACAGAACCTAACCCAACAAATAATAACAATCAGAAAAAAAATCTGCCCCTAAACATGACCTGGGTTAAACTTACTTTATAACATTTCTTAGCTTCTTTTAAAAAATAATTGGGACTCCTAATACTTGACCAATTTTCACAGATGTTAATGAGTTTTCCTCCAGAAAGCTTCCCACCCAATGCAGCCAAATAATCTTTAGTCATAGATTTCAATATTATACTGTCATGTGTGGTTAAACAACAGGCCTACACTCTGAGAAACACATTATTATGTGATTTAGATGCTGTGCAAACAAAAGGTACTTACATAAACCTAGATGGTACAGCCTACCACCTACCTAGGTTATGTGGTACAGCCTATTGCTCCTAGGCTACAAACCTGCACATGTTACTGTACTGAAAACTGTAGGTAATTGTAACACAACAGTAGGTATTTGTATATATAAATATAGAAAAGGTACAATAAAAATATGGTAGAAATCTTGTGGCACCACTGTCACACTCTGTCACTGACCTAAATGTCATTATGGAATGCATGACTGTACCTCTTTCCTTTCCTTTTCTATAAATGTCTTTCTCAAGAGAACAAGCTCTAAATTGGTCTTTCAAAGTCTAATCCTTTAAGCAAGTTTAAAATAAATACTTGACCAGCCTAGGAAACATGGCAAAACCCTGTCTTTAATAAAAGTACAAAAAAAAAAAGCCAGAGGCTGTGGCTACTCAAGAGGCTGAGGTGGGAGAGTGCCAACTGAGCCCAGGAGTCAAGGCTGCAGTGAGCCATGATCATACCACTGGGCAACAGAGCGAGACTCTGTCTCAAAAGAAAATTAATAATAACAAATAACTACATACTTGACACCTCGTCCTAATTGATTTTTCTGAATTTTTAAAAAAGTTATTGGGGGAGGGGGAAGGATGAGGGGCCATGCAGCCTCATCAGACTCAGTCCACTCCTGGAGGGAAAAAAAGAAAAGAAGGTAAAAAATGTAAAAACATTTAAAAAAATAAAGTTACTAAACAAATGATTAGTAAACAAAGAATAACAATATACCACTGATTTTACATTAGATATGTAAAAAATTAACATAGAAATGTCATAGCCAGCCAGGCACGGTGGCTCATGCCTGTAATCCCAGCACTTTGGGAAGCAAGGCAGGCAGATTACAAGGTTAGGAGACCGAGACCATCCTGGCTAACACAGTGAAACCCCGTCTCTACTAAAGAATACAAAAAACTAGCCGGGCGTGGTGGTAAGCGTCTATAGTCCCAGCTACTCGGGAGGCTGAGGCAGGAGTATGTCATGAACCCGGGAGGCAGAGGTTGCAGTGAGCCAAGATCGCACCACTGCACTCCAGCCTGGGTGGCAGAGCGAAAAAAAAAAGAAAGAAGGAAAGAAAGAAAGAAGGAAAGAAAGGAAAGAAAGAAAGAAAGAAGGAAGGAAGGAAAGGAAGGAAGGAAGGAAGGGAAAGAAAGAAGGAAAGAAGGAAAGAAAGAAGGAAAGAAAGAAGGAAAGAAAGAAAGAAGGAAAGAA